>NC_057798.1:287367657-287423252 GCF_018294505.1 Triticum aestivum | reverse complement strand
GGTAGGATTTTTATCACTTAGGCGAGCACTGGGCTGCAGCTAAGCCCCCGAGTGAGAGGCAGACTCATCACTCGGTAGGATTTTTATCACTTAGGCGAGCACTGGGATGCAGCTAAGCCCCCGAGTGAGAGGCAGACTCATCACTTGGTAGGATTTTTATCACTTAGGCGAGCACTGGGCTGCAGCTAAGCCCCCGAGTGAGAGGCAGACTCATCACTCGGTCGGATTTTTATCACTTAGGCGAGCACTGGGATGCAGCTAAGGCAATTCGTACAAAAGAAATAAACAACAATCATTCGGAAGAAGTAAATTATGTCTTTTGATAGTCAAATTAAAAGGTAGTTCTTATTACATCTCATCATTCTAAATATTTAAGAATAGAAAGGGCGGAGCAGATCTACATTCCAGGTGCGTGGCTCATCTTTATTATGTTGGACGTTGAAGAGACGGTATGCACCGTTGTGGAGCACCTTGGTGATGACAAAAGGTCCTTCCCAAGAAGGAGCAAGCTTGCGAGGTCTTTGCTGGTCCACTCAAAGAACCAGGTCTCCTTCTTGAAATGCTCGACCCCTCACATTTCTAGCGTGAAATCTACGCAAGTCTTGCTGATAAATGGTCGACTGGATCAAGGCCATCTCTCTTTCTTCTTCCAAGAGGTCGATTGCATCTTGCCGAGCTTGTTCTGCTTCTTCCTTTGAGAACAGTTCGACTCGAGGTGCATTGTGGAGCAAATCACCGGGGAGCACGGCTTCAGCTCCATAGACTAAGAAGAATGGAGTCCTTCCAGTCGACCGGTTAGGGGTTGTCCTCAACCCCCACAACACGGATGGGAGCTCGTCGACCCAGGCTCCCGCTGCATGTTTCAGGTCACGCATCAACCGAGGCTTCAATCCTTTGAGAATCAATCCATTCACCCACTCGGCCTGTCCATTCGACTGAGGATGAGCGACCGAAGTGTAGTCGACTCTCGTGCCTTGGGAGGCGCAAAAGGCTTTGAATTCTTCAGAATCAAAGTTCAAGCCGTTATCCGTGATGATGTTGTGCGGAACACCATATCTGAATATAAGTTCCCTGATGAAACTCACAATTGTGCTTGCTTCAAGGCTTTTGATGGGCTTGGCTTCGATCCACTTGGTGAACTTGTCGACTGCTACCAGCACATGAGTAAATCCACTCCTGCCTGTCTTCAAAGGTCCAACCATGTCTAGTCCCCAGACAGTGAAAGGCCAGAGGAGCAGAATTGTTTTTAGAGCCGACGCGGGTTTATGAGACATGTTGGAGTAAAACTGGCAGCCTTCACACTTGTCCACTATTTCCTTAGCCATCCCGTTGGCCCGCGGCCAGTAAAATCCAGCTCGGTATGCTTTGGCTACGATGGTCCGAGAGGACGCGTGGTGACCACAGGTCCCCGAGTGAATATCATTGAGGATCACTCGACCTTCCTCTAGCGTGATACACTTCTGGCAAACTCCAGTTGCACTTTCTCTGAACAACTGCCCCTTTATCACAGTAAAGGCCTTAGATCACCGGACGACCTGTCGAGCCTCTTCTTATTCCTCCGGAAGTTCTTTCCTAAGAATTTATGTGATGTACGGCACTGTCCAGTCGGGAGTGATGACCAGAACCTCCATGACTAAGTCGACCACGGCTGGGATGTCAACTTCAGTCGGATCTGTAGCACTCTTGGGCTGTGGCGACTCTTCTGTGAAGGGATCCTCCTGTATCGAAGGTGAATGAATATGTTCCAGAAACAAATTGCGGGGGATGGCCTCTCTCTTGGAACCTATCTTCGCCAACTCATCTGCAGCTTGATTTTTCAATCGGGGAACATGGTGAAGTTCCAACCCCTCAAACTTCTTTTCCAGCTTCCTGAGAGCGTTACAGTAACCAGTCATGGCTGGACTTCTGACATCCCATTCCTTAATCACCTGGTTAACCACCAAATCTGAATCGCCATACACCATGAGGCGATGGACGCCGAGTGAGATGGCCATACGCAACCCATATAGAAGTGCTTCGTATTCTGCTTCATTATCGGAGGAATCAAAGTGAATCTGGAGAACGTAATTGAGCTTGTCTCCACGGGGGGACACCAACACTACTCCAGCACCTGACCCGTTTAGCATCTTGGAACCATCGAACAACATAGTCCAATGTTCCGAGTGAATTTGAGTCGGTGGTTGCTGTTCAATCCACTCGGCAAGGAAATCTACGATTGCTTGGGACTTGATAGCTTTCTTTGCCTCAAACTTGATGTCCAGTGGAGGAGTTCAATTGCCCATTTTGCTACTCGACCAGTTGCATCTCTGTTATTCAGGATCTCAGACAATGGTGCATCGCTAATGACTGTAATAGAGTGATCAGAGAAGTAATGTGCAACCTTCTTCATGGTCATGTAAATTCCATAGACAAGCTTCTGATAATGAGGATAGCGCTGCTTGGACGGAGTCAAAACTTTAGAGAGATAATAAATTGGGCATTGAACCTTGTACGCTTTTTTTTCCTCTTCTCGCTCGACAGTGAGTACTGTACTGACAACTTGTCCAGTGGCTGCAATGTAAAGCAGTAAAGGCTCTTTGCTGATTGGCACAGCGAGCACCGGCTGGGTGGAAAGCAGGGCTTTGAGCTCTGCAAATGCTGCATCAGCTTCTTCGGACCACTCGAACTTATCAGATTTCTTCATCAATCGGTAAAGAGGCAAGGCCTTTTCACCGAGACGAGAGATGAATCGACTCAAGGCGGCCAAACAACCAGTCAGCTTCTGAACGTCATGCACTCGCATGGGGCGTTTCATTCGGAGGATGGTATCAACTTTTTCTGGATTGGCGTTGATCCCTCGTTCGGAAACGAGAAAACCGAGCAACTTTCCTCCTGGAACTCCAAATGTGCACTTTGACGTGTTAAGCTTGATATCGTACCTTCTTAGGTTGGCAAAGGTTTCTGCGAGATCAGTCAATAGGTCGGAACCTTTGCGGGACTTGATCACAATGTCATCCATGTATGACTCCACATTTCGACTGATTTTGGTGAGCATGCACTTCTGGATCATTCTCATGAACGTGGCTCCAGCGTTTTTAAGACCGAATGGCATGGTGACATAGCAAAAGCACCCGAATGGGATGATGAAGGTTGTTTTTGTTTCATCGGGACCATACAGTCGGATCTGATGATACCCGAAATAGGCATCTAAAAAGACAAGCGCTCACACCCCGCAGTCAAGTCAACAATCTGATCGATACAGGGGAGAGGGAAGTGATCTTTCGGGCAGGCCTGATTGATATGCTTAAAATCAATGCACATGCGAAGTGAATCATCCTTCTTGGGGACCATGACGACATTGGCAAGCCACTCGGAGTGGTTGATTTCACGGTGAACTCTGCTGCCAACAGTCGAGCCACTTCTTCGCCGATTGCTTTTCTCTTCTGAACGGAGGTCCGTGAAGGTGCTCTTTGACAGGTTTTACCTTGGGGTCGACACGCAAACGGTGCTCAGCCAGTCCTCTGGGTACACCTGGCATGTCAGAGGGTTTCCATGCGAAGATGTCCCAGTTCTCATGGAGGAACTGGATGAGCGCTTCTTCCTATTTGCTGTTGAGCATCGTTGATATATGAGTCAGTGCATCATTGGGATCAGTCAGGTGAATATGAATCGGCTTTGTTTCACCACTCGACTGAAACACAGAGTCTGTCGCAGGCTTCTATGCTCGGAGCAAATCACTCGGATCCGCACTCTTCTGATACTCTTGGAATTCAACCGCCACCATCTGTGCATCGGCGATTTTGGAACCTTTCTGGAAACATTCTTCTGCTTTCTGCCGATTGCCAGTGACCGTGATCACACGTTTGGGACCAGGCATCTTCAGCTTGAGGTACACATAACACGGTCGAGCCATGAAACGCGCGTACACCGGTCTCCCCAGGATGGCGTAATAAGCACTCTGGAAATCCACGACTTCAAATGTCAACTTTTCTTTTCGGTAATGCTTGGAGTCACCAAAAACCACGTCGAGAGTGATCTGGCCGAGTGACTCGGCCTTCTTTCCAGGAATAACACCGTGAAAGCTCATGTTGCTCTTGCTAAGCTTGGACATTAGGATGCCCATCCCCTTCAAGGTTTCAGCATACATGATATTCAGGCCGCTACCTCCATCCATCAGCACTTTAGTCAGTCGAGTGCCACCAACCACTGGGTCGACCACCAGCGCTTGCCTCTCGGGGGTGACTACGTAGCAGGATGGTCTGACTGGTTAAATGTGATGGCTGTCTGAGACCATTTCAGGTATGTGGTCGTCGTTGCCAGAGCAACCATAGTCACTTCTCTATTGATGACCTTCAACCGACTCTTGCTCTCAACATCGGAAAAAATCATGAGGGTGGAATTGACCTTGGGGTAACCGTCATCTTCCTCTTCCTCCTCATCTCTGTCTAACTCCTTGTCCTTCTCATTGGGTTGTTTCTCCTGGAACTGTTGGATCAGGAGTCGACATTGTCGAGTGGTATGCTTTGGGTAAATCAGATTACCTTCCTCATCTTTCTTCGTGTGGATGTGACACGGCAAGTCCAGCACATCATTTCTTGCTTGATCTTTCACCTTCTTAGGAGGCCAGGGCCCCTTAGGTTTCCCTTAAACTTTCCTTGAGCCACTGCTGCAATCTCCCCAGGTGCCACTGGCTCGGCTTTACGCTTTTGCTTCCGACTGGAACCACCTCCACCGGCCTCTTGGTCGACTGGTTTACTCTTCCCGCTTCGGAGTCAATCCTCTTCTTCTCCGTTAGCATACCGGGTGGCTATCTCCATCCTCCAGGTCAGAGTCATATCTCCAGTCCGACCGAACTTCAGAACCAACTCTCGATACTTGACGCCTTCCTTGAAAGCGCACACCGCCTGATGCTCCGATACATTCTCCACGGTGTGATGTAAAGTTTTCCACCTCTGAATGAATTCCCTCAAAGTTTCATTCGGCTTCTGCACACAATGTTGCAACTCGAGAAGCCCTGCTGGCCGCTTGGACGTGCCCTTAAAGGTTCGTACGAACACTCGAAATAGCTCTTCCCAGCTTTGTATACTGTCTGGGGCCAACTGAGTCAACCACGCTCGGGTGGACCCTTCCAAGATTAGAGGGAGATGCTTCATTGCTATTTCGTCATTTCCACGTCCAATCTGCACAGCCACTCGGTAATCTTCAAGCCAAGTTTCAGGCTTGGACTCCCCGGTGAACTTACTGACTCCCATTGCCAATCTGAAGTTGCGAGGAATCACTTTTGCTCTGATGGCTCTGCCGAAACACTCTGGGCCTGAAACATGTAATCTGCTGCCACTCGAACGATCTTTGCCCAGATCTTCTCTTTGTTCTCTATTCCGGTCGACCAGGCCTTGAACGAGAATGGATCTCGCATCGAAGCCTAGCTCTCTTGGGTCGACTAGAACTCTGTGTTCATCCCTGTGATGGTGTCTGTCATTGATCTACCGAGGCACGTACGAACCACTCCTCAGAGGAGGCGTTGGCACTCGACGACGATTGTCGTAGTCGAACTGACGATCATACTGCCCATGAACTTCACACCGCGGAGGCGATCTTGGGCTATGGGCCGATTGAACTGTATCTGCCACCACGGATCGGTTG
This sequence comes from Triticum aestivum, assembly GCF_018294505.1. Taxonomy (NCBI): domain Eukaryota; kingdom Viridiplantae; phylum Streptophyta; class Magnoliopsida; order Poales; family Poaceae; genus Triticum; species Triticum aestivum. The sequence goes on along the minus strand of NC_057798.1, from coordinate 287,417,630 downwards.
TGTATCCTATTCCGCGACCGAGACACCGCAGAATTCTGCTCTCTTGCCGCTCGGAGCAGGGCCTTGATCTGCTCCAACCCTCGGCCAGCCTCTGACTGAGAAGGTTGAATCGACTCTGCAATTTGGGCCACAGCAGTAAGGTTCTGAATCGGAGTTCGGTATACCTTAGGTGGAGGTGGGAAAAGCCGCCGTCGACTGGAATTAGGAACTCGATCACGGGCTCGCTTGTCGAGAGCGCGCTGCAGGTTCTCCAGTCGAGTGTGCTCAGCCAAGTTAGCCAAGCACGCCTCCTCCAAGGCCTGAGCCTCGGGAGTTTCCCCAACGATGGGCGTGTGAAGTGCGTCTATGTTGCGACGACGAAGATCCTCTCTCTGTTGCGAAGAGAGAGGTTCGGAACGGTACTCCTCCTGGACACGTGATGGATCGCCGCCGGCCCCTTCTCCGTCCTCACGGTGAAAGCCAGGCGGGCTACGCGGACCATTGATCATCAGGACTTCAGCCGCAGGATCGCTGCTATCGCACTCGGACGATGTTTTCGTGGAGCCAGTCGACAGATCGAGCAGGCCGTGGAGAGTTTCGTCGGGCTCGATTGCCGCGACTTGATGAGTGGCCGAACGCTAAGCCACCATGTGCTTCACCCACCGCTGAAGCCGCGACCGACCAGATCTCTTGCGGCGGCACACAGGGGGGAGCGAAGATGTTGCCAGAGTCGACTGATACTGGGTCGACAGCTGCCGAAGAAGGACGCCACGAACGCACGCACGAAAGTGCGTCGCCCCTTGCACGGGGAGCGCCTCGACATCAAGCGGAGCTTCCTGGAGCCACACTGAGTCGTCAGCGATGAAAACGACTGCACCGAGATGAATCTCGCGGCCCTCGACCATCTAGCCACCGGAAGCCATGATGATGATCGGAAAATAAACTTGCAACTTCACCAACAAGTCGCTAAGACACCTGCCCCAAGGTGGGCGCCAACTGTCGTGGTTCTAAGTCTGACAGTAGAAAGGGGGGTATGTATGGAGAGGCAAGATCTTAGCTATGGCGAAGATGTACACACGAGGTTTTACGAGTTTGGGCCCTTCTCGGAGGAAGTAACAGCCCTACGTCTCAGTGCCCGGAAGAGGTCGATTGGATTATGTGTGTTGTGTTACAGGTGGTCTGAACCCTTGTCCCAGAGGAGGGGCGGCTTATATAGAGTGCGTCGGGACCCCAGCCCACCTCCATTACAAGGAGCTTAATGTACATAAAGTAAGGGCGTTACTGGTAACGGTAGTCTTAAATACTCTTAATGCTCATGAAGACTAAGGATTGAATGCCCGGCCATTGTGCGTTCTTCCGACTCCTGGTCTTCGATATAGTCGAGTCATTCCCCATAAGGTCGAGTGAAAGTGGGGAATGACGGTTGAGTGATTATACCGTCGAGTGGATTCTTGGTCTTCTTATCTTCCGGGGTAGTGACCTTGGGTAGGATGTATAGGTCAGGCCTATGACCCTAGCCCAGGTCTGTATCCTCATCACCTGTCGAAGCAGATCTCTTGTTGGTTCCTGATAGCTCCTCAGAGATGGATTCAGAGACAGATGACAAGTCCTATTCCCCCACCGAGTTGTATGATCTAACTTGGCACGGTTATACTGCTCATATCATGAATTTGGTGTCTTGCATTGCATAGTTTAGACATCATATACACAATATTCGACACCATGTTATTAGTTCAGACATCATATCGAATGCCCTCCGTTTAGCATATAAATCACATATGTGAATTAAATGATGCGATCCTGATTACTTAGATAACATGTAGGTGAATTATGTCATGTGATCCTATTTAGTTATTCATCATATCTTTGAATTATGTTATGCTATGCTATCCGGTTTAGATAAATATCATATATGTGAAATTATGTCATGCTATCCATTTTAGTTAAACAATATACATGTCAACTATTTCATGCCCTCTTTTTTCTACACTATCTATTGCATCTGTCTCTCATACAATGTCTGTACATTCAAGTATGTTTCCTGTTTATCAGCCATTTGAATTGGAGCGGGTGATGCCAGTATCTAGTGTACTCAAACACGGTCTTCAAATAAAAAAGTCCTACCTCTTGGTGGAGATAGCACCCCATTTGTACATGCACAAGAACCAACCCTACCACACATAACCAAAACTCTCGCAGATTGTACCCCTACTGTGATGGATAGAGAACCCGCTTCACCCAATCTAACCCCAACCCCAGCAGATAGTAACCCAGTTCCTGTTGACATAGCACCATATCCACCACAGAGCTCCCAAACAAGAGTAGTTAGTAAGGCAGCTCTAGGGCCCAAAGGGCCAGTACTACCACGGCAAACCCAAACTCCACCAGTTAGTACGCCTATTCCTATGAAGGAAGCACAACCAGCTAGTCGTAGTTTAGCATCTATCGCATTTGATGTTGTTAAATCATATGTGTGTATCTTCCCATCTTGGAAATATTATGCTGAAGATGAAGGAAAATGCCAGTTGCGGGTGTTTGTCCAAGAGTTATGTGTAAGTAATGTTATTCATGGCAATTACTTTGCTTTGTCCCATACATCCTACCTCCATGATGGTTATAATACAACAAATTTTCCCATTTTTCTCAATAGAGAAGGACGATTTGGAAACTAAGGATGAGGTAACCTGTGCTAATACCTCTTCTATCTTCAAGAATGCTTGGTGGCAGTATTGGGATTACCTGAAGAAAACGTACTTCACCGGCAAAGAAACTCATCAAATTCCCTTACGTTCTCCTGAGACACATTTACTGGACGAGGACTGGGAATGCCTTGTTCTGTAATGGTCCCCAACCAAGAATGTGGTAAGGTCTATGATTTCATTTTCTATTTTTAAGTACTATATTCTTGCGTCTTACTATACTCTGTTCATGTAGAACAAGTACCTAAACCTCAAGAACAGCTGTTCTAATTTAAGATTACATTGCTATCATAGTTCAAAAAAGCGCGAGGCGTTAATTGTGCATTTTCCCACCGCCTTGCGCTTTACTGACCAAAGCGCATGCTTATGCGCAGTTATGCACAGATTAAGCGTAGTTATGCGCAATGCATTTTGCCAATGCCTAGAGCCTAGGCGCGCCTTTTTTAACTATGATTGCTATCGTGCATACTGCTTTGCTCTTGTATCACTGTATTTACTCATACAAACTTATTTTTAAATTGAAGGATCCATTCGGAACTCCAATGGAACAACAGGTATTTTCACGCATGTTTGTTTAACAGGTTTGCTCTTATCAATAGCTCTATTGATTTCAGTTTCAATTGTGTATACAGTTGACATCTCATATCATGCACATTACTAGCATCTTGTTGTGTTGTGTAGTTTCCCACGCTTTGTATTCTTTCACTGCTGCTTTGTCTTGAACTGATATGATTTGAACCGTGTCTCTATTTTGATTTGGCAAGACAATGCAGTTACCATAGGACATAGATATATGTTTGTTTCATGCTTTTATTATGTACTAGTACTTGGCAATAGAAGAGTTGGTGGTTTAATCATGTCCACCTTACTAATGATCTGGTTCATTGAAATGAGTTTCATATACTAGTACATGCTAAACCGGTTATGTGTCTACTTGTTTCTTCTTTTAGAATGCTGACAGAATTTTGGGGAAGAGTGCCTTATTAAGCAATGCTAATGGAAGTAATGCAGATAAGGTTCAGGATAGTGACACATACTTGTTGGTCTCCAACAAAGCTGATAAAATAGCTAAGGAAGACTATCTTGAAGATAGTGAGACAACCCCAAAGTCCTACCTTGGTTTAGTGTTCGAGTTACTGGCCACTGCCGCTTGCACAAGCTATTCAAACTCACTGTCTTAATCAGTTCGGTTTCTTGAGTCTCAACTACAAGCTGAAAGACATCGATCAGCTGTGCTGCGCAAGAAGCGAAAGGACTGTGGAAGTCCCTGAAGCATTCAGATGCATACTTTCTGGTGGAACAGCAAGCATTGGTCGATTTTAGCACCAAATAGGACAAAGCTAATAAGCTTGCTAAGCTTATTGCCAGCATGGTGGATACCCAGGATAATGTTTCTTGAGCTCTTCTAAAGTTGTTTCAGTTATGCTCTTGTTTTGTGATAACCCACAAGTATAGGGGATCAATTGTGGCCTCTTTCGATAAGTAAGAGTATCGAACCCAACGGGTAGCTAAAGGTACAACATATATTCCCTCAAGTTCTATCGACCACCGATACAACTCTACGCATGCTTAACCTTCGCTTTACCTAGAACAAGTATGAAACTAGAACTACTTTGCAGGTGTGATAGGATAGGTTTGCAATATAATAAAGAGCATGTAAATAAAAGTAGGGGCTGTTTAAATGAAGACACAACTAAGTTAGTTTTAGTACAGAGCTTTTTGTCACGAGAAAGTTATTTGTCCCTAGGCAATCGATAACTAGACCGGTAATCACTATTGAAATTTTATTTGAGGGAGAGGAATATGCTAACATACTTTATCTTCTTGGATCATATGCACTTATGATTGTAACTCTAGCAAGCATCCGCAACTACTAAAGATCATTAAGGTAAAACCCAACCATAGCATTAAAGTATCAACTCCTCTTTATTCCCATACGCCATGACCCACTTTTCCGTGTTTGTGTTTCAGTCACTCATGCAACGCAAACAATAAGTAAACCATGAACATATTACAACACCCTACAGCGGGAATCCCTCACGCTTGCGCGACACGGAGAGAACCATAGGATAGCACCAATAATAAAACATGCAACTCAAACAAATCATGATCATCAATTAACCCATTGGACAAAACGGATCTACTCAAACATCATAGGATAGCCATACATTAATGGGAAATAATATATAGCGTTGAGCACCATGTTTAAGTAGAGATTACAGTGGGTAAAAGAGGGGTTACACTCTGCATATAGGAGGGAAGAGTTGGTGATGAAGGTGGTGAAGTTGTTGGTGTAGATTGTGGTGATGATGATGGCCCCGGTGGCACTCCGGCGCCACCGAAAGCGAGGGGGAGAGAGCCCCCCTTCTTATCCTTCTTCCTTGCCCTTCTCCCTAGATGGGAGAAGGGTTTCCCCTTTGGTCCATGGTCTCCATGGCGTGCGAGGGGCAAGAGCCCCTTCGAGATTGGATCTGTCTCTCTGTCTCTCTTTGTTTCTGCCTTCCATGTCCTTCCCTTTCACCGTTTCTTTAATATCTGTAGATCCGAAACTCCGATTGGATTGAAACCTCCAACGGATTTTTTTTACAGAAATTAGATTTCTTGCGGCAAAAGAAGAGGCGCAACCGCCTTACGGGGTGCCCATGAGGGTCAGGGGCGCGCCCCCCTGCCTCGTGGGTCCCTCGAGGATCGTCTCGCGTTGATTCTTCTTCTTGAAAATCATAAATATTCCAAAAATATTCTCCGTCCGTTTTTATCCTGTTTGGAACAATCAAAAAGTATAGATACGACGGAAATGTATCAGCATCCCCAAGCTTAATTCATGCTCGTCCTCGAGTAGGTAAATGATGAAAAGATAATTTTTGATGTGGAATGCTACCTAGCATAATATTGATCATATATGTAATCATGGCATGAATATTAAGACACGAGTGAGTCAAAGCAATAGTCTATCATTTGGCATTAAGATAATATTACTTCAAGCATGCCAACCAAGCAATTATGTCTTATCGAAATAACATAGCCAAAGAAAGCTTATCCTTACAAAATCATATAGTTTGGCCATGCTTCATTTTCGTCACACAAAATGCTCCCATCATGCACAACCTCGATGACAAGCTGAGCAATTGATTCATACTTTTTAACGCACTTCAGCCTTTTCAACCCTCACGCAATACATGAACGTATGCCATGGATATAGCACTATAGGTGGAATAGAATATGATGGTGGAGGTTTATGTCGAGAATACAAAAAGGGAGAAAGTCTCACATCGACGTGGCTAATCAATGGGCTATGGAGATGCCCATCAATTGATGTCAATGTGAGGAGTAGGGATTGCCATGCAACGGATGGACTAAGAGCTATAAGTGTATGAAAGCTCAAACTGGAAACTAAGTGGGTATGCATCCAACTTGCTTGCTGATGAAGAACTCGGGCATTTGAGGAAGCCCATCATCGGAATATACAAGCCAAGTTCTATAAGGAAAATTCTCACTAGTATATGAAAGTGAAAGCATAGGAGACTCTCTCTATGAAGAACATGGTGCTACTTTGAAGCAAAAGTGTGGTAGAAGGATAGTAGCACTGCCCCTTCTCTCCTTTTCTATCATTTTTTATTTTCTCTTTTTTATTTTTTTTATTTTTTTAGTGGGCTTCCCTGGCCTCTCTTTTTTTATTTTGTCTTCTTTGTCCTCTTTTATTTTTTATAAAGTCCGGAGTCTCATCCTGACTTGTGGGGGAATCATAGTCTCCATCATCCTTTCCTTGCCGGGGCAATGCTCTAATAATGATGATCATCACACTTTTATTTACTTACAACTCAATATTACAACTAGAACAAAAATATGACTCTATATGAATGCCTCCGGCAGTGTATCGGGGTGTGCAATGATCTAGCATAGCAATGGCATCAAAAAACAAACAAGCCATAAAACCATCATGCTAGCTATCTTACGATCATGCAAAGCAATATGACAATAAATGCTCAAGTCATGTATATGATGATGAGGGAAGTTGCATGGCAATATATCTCGTAATGGCTATGGATATGCCATGATAGGTAGGTATGGTGGCTGTTTTGAGGAAGATATAATGATGCTTATGTGTGACAAAGCGTGTCATATCACGGGGTTTCGATGCACCAGCGAAGTTTGCACCAACTCTCAAGGTGAGAAAGGGCAATGCATGGTACAGAAGAGGCTAGCAATGATGGAAGGGTATAAGAGTGCGTATATTCCATGGACTCACATTAGTCATAAAGAACTCATATAATTATTGCAAAAGTTTATTAGCCCTCAAAGCAAAGTACTACTATGCATGCCCCTAGGGGGATAGATGTGTAGGAAAAGACCATCGCTCGTCCCCAACTGCCACTCATAAGGAAGACAATCAAAGAAACACCCCATGCTTCAAATTTGTCACACAACGGTTACCATACATGCATGCTACGGGACTTGCAAACTTCAACACAAGTATTTTCTCAATTTCAAAATTACTCAACTAGCACGACTCTAATATCACCACCTTTATATCACAAAACTATTGCAAGGAATCGAACATATCATATTCAGTGATCTACAAGTTTTATATAGGATTTTATGACTAACCATGGATCACCGATTCCTGTCATATCTCTAAATAGATATAAGTGAAGCAAGAGAGTTTAATTCTTTCTACAAAAGATATGCCCACTCTCTAACAAATATAAGTGAGGCAAACGAGCATTCTAAAATGGCGGTTTTCTATGTGAAGAGAAACAGGCAATCCAAACTTCAAATGATACAAGTGAAGCATATGAAGCATTCTATAAAGCCATACTCAAAAGATTTAAGTGAAGTGAAAAGAGCATTATATAAATCAACCATGGACTATCTCATACCAGCATGGTGCATAAAAGAAAAGTAAAAACTAAATGCAAAAGACGCTCCAAGATTTGCACATATCGCATTAACGAAACGAATCCGAAAACATACCGATACTTGTTGAAGAAAGAGGGGATGCCTTCCAGGGCATCCCCAAGCTTAGACGCTTGAGTCTCCTTGAATATTTACTTGGGGTGCCTTGGTCATCCCCAAGCTTGAGCCCTTGCCTCTCTTCCTTTTCCTCATATCGGGACCTCCTTGATCAAACACATCATCCACACAAAACATTAACAGAAAACTCGGTATGATCCGTTAGTATAATAAAGCAAATAGCTACTCTAAGTACTATTGCAAACCAATTCATATTTTGTTTTTTCATTGTAGCTCATGTAATATAACTTTTCCATGGCTTAATCCACTGATATAAATTGGTAGTTTCATCAAAACAAGCAAACTATGCATGAAAAACAGAATCTGTCTTAAACAGGATAGTCTGTAGTAATCTGAATCACAATAATTCTGTTAACCAAAAAATCACTAGGAAAAATAAAACAATTGTATAGAAAGACAATGCAAAAAGTTTCGTAACCGTTTGATGTTCCAGTAAAAAATGTAAAATCGCGCACCACAACCAAAGTTTCTGTCCTCCACCGCACAAACCAACAAGCATTGTAAACATCCTAAAGGCAAGCCTTAGCTCATTTTTTTATAATACAATGGAATTGTACAAGGGGATAATTATTTTGATGAAAAGTTTCTGTAATTAAGATTCACAAAGTTTCCGTGAGCACGAACAAAGTTGAAGGAGCTCCCCCACTTCAACAATGATTGTCTTTCTCACTTTCACTTTCCTTTTTGAAAAAGTTTTGGGTTACCCTCTTTAATTTTTTGTTTTTAAACTATATAAAACCACTCAAAAGAAATAAATGACTCTCTAAATCTTCCGGGTTGTCTCCCTGGCAGCTCTTTCTTTAAAGCCATTAAGCTAGGCATATAGTGCTCAAGCAATGGATCCACCCGGATCCCAAGGTATATCAAAGCCTATTTTAATTAACAATGATTTGTAATTTAGTAGTGAGCACAACGTAACATATAGCATGCAACAAGGAAGTCTAACTCTCTTCCTATGCATCGGCATGTCATAAAAGAACAACTCATGCACACATAGTACAGGCCAGTGCATAGTATAAGCAGTTTCTTGCAATTTTATCATATTGGAAACATGGAGAGGACGAGATATAGTTCCTCTCTCATAATAATTGCAAGTAGGAGCAGAAAGCAAATGCATATTATATCTATCAAAATCATCATGCGTAGTATTAAAATGCAACCCATTAATATAATCCTTAATAAGGGCAAACTTCTCCGATATAGTGTAGTCGGGAGAATTCAGAAAGATGATAGGACTATCATGCGTGGGTGCAATAGCAACAATTTCATGTTTAACATAAGGAACTATAGCAAGTTTATCTCCATAAGCATCATTCATATTGGCATCATGGCCACAAGCATAGCAAGCATCATCAAAAAGGGGCATTTCAAGAGAATCAACGGGATCATAACAATCGTCATAGCAATCATTCTTCGGTAAGCTTGAAGGGAAATTAAACAATGTATGAGTTGAAGAGTTACTCTCATTAGAAGGTGGGCACGGGTAGCTAATCCGCTCTTCCTCCTTTTGTTCCTCATCATATTTTTCATCCAACGAGCTCAGAGTTTCATTGATTTCTTCTTCCATAGACTCCTGCAAAATATTAATCTCTTCTTGGACAGCGGAGGAGTCCTCAATATATGGTTTAACATAGGCATTAGAAGCATAATTATCATTACAATATTTAAGTATGGACAAATTTTCATATTTGTAAAGAGTAGCATTATACTTTTCACTCAAAGAAGGTATTTCATAAGCACACTTAAAAGGAACAAATTCTTCAATTTGTTGAACATCATAGTAATTATAAACACCCTTAGCATACGGAGATACTATTCCATTATCACTAAACTCACATTGGTAGGGAAGGTGTTTCTTCGGGTTTTCAGAAACAACAACATCATATATTTCACATAAATTCCAAGCATAGCATTGCAAACGATGAATTTGATCCAGTAAAAGTTTCCCTTTTTCAGATATGCGGTGTCGCACATAAAAAGCATGCTCATCTAAAGATTTTCCCTCAACTAAGCTAGTTGGGGTTTCAGCACTAGCACAAAGGGATAAAAAATGATCCAAGTAAAAAGCTTTAGTAGTGTGATAGATTTTGAGTGGTTCTTCAACCATGGGTGTAGTAGGTACAACTAATTTTTTTGGTATTTTGCGTTTCCTACCCATAACTAAATATAGAAAACAACTAAGAACAACAAATAAAAATTACTTAGTGATAAAGCAAACAAGCACACACGAGAATATGCACCCCACGCTATGACTCCCCGAAAACGGCGCTAGAAAAAGGTCATGATAACCCACAAGTACAGGGGATCAATTGTAGCCTCTTTCGATAAGTAAGAGTGTCGAACCCAAAGAGGAGCTAAGGTAGAACAAATATCCCCTCAAGTTCTATCAACCACCGATACAACTCTATGCGCGCTTAATGTTCGCTTTACCTAGAATAAGTATGAAACTAGAAGTACTTTGCAGATGTGTAGGATAGGTTTGCAAGATAATAAAGAGCACGTAAATAAAAGTAGGGGCTATTTAAATGAAGACACAACTAAGTTAGTTTTAGTAGAGAGCTTTTTGTCACGAGAAAGTTATTTGTCCCTAGGCAATTGATAACTAGACCGGTAATCACTATTGCAATTTTATTTGAGGGAGAGGCATAAGCTAACATACTTTCTCTTCTTGGATCATATGCAGTTATGATTGTAACTCTAGCAAGCATCCGCAACTACTAAAGATCATTAAGGTAAAACCCAACCATAACATTAAAGTATCATCTCCTCTTTATTCCCATAAGCCATGACCCACTTATCTGTGTTTGTGTTTCAGTCACTCACGCAATGCAGATAATAAGTAAACCATGAACATATTGCAACAACCTACAACGGGAATCCCTCACGCTTGCACGACACGGAGAGAACCATAGGACAACACCAATAATAAAACATGCAACTCAAACCAATCATGATCATCAATTAACCCATAGGACAAAACGGATCACCTCAAACATCATAGGATAGCCATACATCATTGGGAAATAATATATAGCATTGAGCACCATGTTTAAGTAGAGATTACAGCGGGTAAAAGAGGGGTTACACCGCTGCATAGAGGACGGAAGAGTTGGTGATGAAGGCGGTGAAGTTGTTGGTGCAGATCGCGGTGATGATGATGGCCCCGGTGGCACGCTGGTGCCACCGCAAGCGAGGGGGAGAGACACCCCTTCTTCTTCTTCTTCTTCCTTGACCTTCTCCCAAGATGGGAGAATAGTTTCCCCTCTGGTCCATGGTCTCCATGGAGTGGGAGGGGCAAGAGCCCCACCGAGATTGGATTTGTCTCTCTGTCTCTCTCTGTTTCTGCCTTCCCTGTTCTGCCCTTTCACTGTTTTTTATATATTCGGAGATCTGTAACTCTGATTGGATTGAAACCTTCAACAGGATTTTTTTTCTGGAAATTAGCTTTCTTGCGGCAAAAGAAGAGTAGAAACCGCCTTACGGGGTGCCCATGAGGGTCAGGGGAACGCCCCCTGCCTCGTGGGTCCCTCGAGCATTCTCTCGCGTTGATTTTTCTTCCACAAAATCATAAATATTCCAAAAATATTCTCCATCCGTTTTTATCCCGTTTGTACTCTGTTTGATATGTGTTTTCTGCAAAACATAAAACATGCAACAAACAGGAACTGGCACTGTGCACTAGATCAATATGTTAGTCCCAAAAATAGTATAAAATGCTGCCAAAAGTACATGAAAGTTGAATAATAATGGCATGGAACAATCAAAAATTATAGATACGACGGAGACGTATCATTTTGCTGCCGCATTTATTTGCATTGGTGGCCAATTTTGACGGCCAGTGTATGTAATATGATGCTTTGTTCCCTATATTTGCACTGGTGGAGAACTTTGATGCCCAGTGGATGTAATATGTGTAATAGCAGTAATAGGCTAGCGTTAATTGCTTGCTTATTTATTTCCTTATTGTCTTGTTTAGTTGTTTGCTTGTAGGCACTACAGTTCTTTTTCTATGTTTTTCTAGTGGCCACAATAGCCTATTTTTGATAACTAGGCCGAAATAATCATGGCAACACACGGACTGTTGTAACCATGGGCCTCCTGCGGGCCGTATGATCCATGGGCCTTCTACAGGCCGTAGGATCCATTGGCCTTCTATACGGGCCGTAGGATCCATGGGCCTTCTACGGGCCGAAGGATCCATGGGCCTTCTACGGGTCATACGATCCATGGGCCTTCTACCGGCCGTACGATCCATGGGCCTTATACGGGCCGTAGGATCCATGGGCCTTCTATGGAGCGTATCATCATTTCGGCAATCATGGGCCATACTATTCGTGGAACATAACGGGCCGTTAATAGGCCGTATATGGTAACTCTATGAAAACAGCCCAATGGGTGTTTTTTTACATGAAAACGGCCCAACGTATTAATGAGCCACAAACGGGCCGACTGTAACGACAGGCTGAATTTGGCCCACAAGCAAGAAATGGGAGTAATGAGCCGTAAGTAACCGAATGCTGGGAATGAGCCCAAGAATAAATGGGGCCTGAGCAGGCCGAAAGATAACTTGGGACGGAAATGGCCCAATGGAATAATGGGCTGTTAATGGGTATAAAGTGATACACTGTTCATTACGGGCCAATTTCACCATGAGCTGTTAATGGGCCAAGAGTTACAAAGGGCCTCATATGGGCCGAAAGAAGTCATGGGCCATACATGGGCCGGATGTTAAAATGGTCGGGAATCATATTGGACGGCCCAGATGACGCTACTGGGCCTAATTCAGAGAGGTCGTTGAGGGAGTCTGGGATTAAGGGGTCCTCGGAAAACCGGACTATATACTTTGGCCAGACTGTTGGACTATGAAGATACAAGATTGAAGACTTCGTCCTGTGTCCGGATGGGACTCTCCTTTGCGTGGAAGGCAAGGTTGGCAATTCTGATATGTAGATCTCCTTCTCTGTTATCGACTCTGTGTAACCCTAGCCCCCTCCGGTGTCTATATAAACCGGAGGGCTTAGTTCGTAGGAAAAGAACAATCATAATCATAGGCTAGCCTCTAGGGTTTAGCCTCTATGATCTTATGGTAGATCGACTCTTGTAATACTCATATCATCAAGATCAATCAAGCAGGAAGTAGGGTATTACCTCCATCGAGAGGGCCCGAACCTGGGTAAACATCGTGTCCCCCGCCTCCTGTTACCATTAGCCTTAGATGCACAGTTCGGGACCCACTACCCGAGATCCGCCGGTTTTGACACCGACAGAGGTGCTTTCATTGAGAGTTCCACTATGCCGTCGCGATAGGGCTTGATGGCTGCTTCAATCATCTTCAACGACACGGTCCAGGTGGAGGTTTTCGTCCCCGGACAGATCTTCCTATTCGGCGGCTTCATACCGCGGGCCAACTCGCTTGGCCATCTGGAGCACATCGATAGCTACGCCCCTCACCACCAGGTCAGGTTTGGAAGCTTGAACTATACTACCGACATCCATGGAGACTTGATCTTCGACGGATTCGAGCCCATGTCAGGTCCGCTGAATAGTCACTATGAGCATGACTTAGATCTGCCATCGGACAGTGTTCGGGAGATCGCGCCTGCGGCGGCCCCGGGAATCAATCTAGAGCAGATTGTGCCTTCCGAGGACGGGTGGATCGACCCCGCCACAGAGGCCGCACACTCATTAGTGTTGGAGCCAAACACTGACCCCACCTCCTATGAGGCCGGTATCATCGGACCCTCGGACTCGTCTCCGGCTATAGGATCCGAACTGCGTACGTCCGTGCCTATCAAATCTGATCGGGCCCCTGTCATGCAGTTCACCTCCACGGATATCTTTCAGCACACGCCCTTGGGTGATGTGCTAAATTCATTGAGGTCTCTCTCCTTGTCAGGAGACTCTTGGCCGAACTATGTCCGACTCGAGAGGGAAGCGGACAACGAAGAAATTCGTTCCCCACCCACCACCCACTTAGTAGGCACTGTCAATGAGTTAACCGACGTGCTTGACGTCAACTCCGAAGACATCGACGGTATGGATGACGATGCAGGAGAAGAATAGGAAGCACCGCCTATAGGGCGCTGGACAGCCACCTCATCATATGGTATATATATGGTGGACACCCCCAAAGAAAGCAGTGGCAATGAGGCAACGGAAGATAATCCCTTGGAGAAGCAATCTAGGCACCGGTGTCATAGGCGCCGCTCCATGCCCCGCCATAGCAAAAATAGTGATACCGGCACAAGAGATGATAACAATCTGGATGGTGCCGAAAACAAAAACAATCCTGCCCAGCCAGGCTTCGAGCAGGCCGAGCAAGAAGATGGGCAAGCTAGCCCTAAGGAACAGGCAACAGATGGAGAATCAGAAGATGATAATTACATGCCTCTCTCCGAAGAAGAAGTGAGCCTTGGCGATGAAGAATTCATCGTGCCTGAGGATCCCGTCAAGCAGGAGCGCTTCAAGCGCTGGCTTATAGCCACTGAAAAAAGCCTGAAGAAAAAGCAGCAATAGCTTCAAGCTGATCAAGATCTGCTAACTGGACCGAGGTCCTGGCTGCCAAGGAATATGGACTCGAGCGCCCTACCAAAAGTTACGCACAGCACAGGTTGCTACCTCAACTCGAGGAGGAGGCGTCAAAACCCACACTACTAGCGCATGATGCGGCTGACCGGCCACCACGTGGCCGAGACAAAGTGGCGCACCAGCCCGAAGTCTAGACCGCACCCTGTCGCCAATCAAGCAAAAACACGAAGGCCCGGGTCTACAGGAAGGACGCGCGAGACGTATTAGAATACAAAGTAGGATAGTCAAGATCGATCTATGGATCACGGGAGCGCACCACAACGCATGACAATTACCATCACGCCAGATACACTAAACAAAAGTCCAGCTGGACCGAATACAATGTAGCCCGGCACAGAGGTGCCGCACACCCCCAGTGCTTCACTAATGAAGTAATGGATCATGGATTCCCAGAAGGGTTTAAACCCGTGAACATTGAATCATACGATGGTACTACAGACCCCGCGGTATGGATAGAAGATTTCTTCCTCCATATTCACATGGCCCGCGGAGATGATCTACACGCTATCAAGTACCTCCCATTAAAACTCACGGGACCGGCTCGGCATTGGCTAAATAGCTTGCCGTCAAACTCCATCAAGAGTTGGGAGGCAGACGCATTCCTTGACAACTTCCAAGGCACTTATGTGCGACGACCGGATGCTAATGACCTAAGTGACATAACCCAATAGCCCAGAGAGTCAGCCAGGAAATTTTGGACCCGGTTCCTAACTAAAAAGAACCAAATTGTCGACTATCCGGATGCCGAAGCCCTAGCGTCCTTTAAGCATAACATCCGTGACGAGTGGCTTGCCCGACATCTCGGCCAAGAAAAGCCAAAGTCCATGGCAGACCTCACAACACTCATGACCTGCTTTTGTGCGGGCGAGGATAGCTGGTTGGCTCGTAGCAACAACACAGCAAGCAATCCTGGCACATCAAAAGCCAGGGATAGCAACGACAAATCACGGTGCAACAAACACAAGCGTCGCAAAAACGGTGATAGTGCCAAAGACACGACAGTCAATGCCGGATTCAGTGGCTCCAAGTCTGGTCAGCGGAAAAAGACATTCAACAAAAACAATTCTGGCCCGTCCAGTTTGGACCGCATACTCGACCGTCCATGCCAAATTCATGGCACCCCAGGAACACCAGCCAATCATACCAACAGAGAATGCTGGGTCTTCAGACAAGCCGGCAGGTCAGGTGCCGAAAACAAGGGGAAGGGGTCTCAAAGCGAAGATGACGACGAGGAGCCCCGATCACCGAACACAGGAGGACAGAAAAAAATTCCCTCCCCAGGTGAAAATAGTGAATATGATATACACAACCCCTATTCCCAAGTGGAATTGTTAACTAAGGCACGTCTATGCAATAAGGCCAGTCGCCCCATAGTTCAAACCATGGTCCTTTTGCCCGATCACTTTCGATCGCAGGGACCATCCTACCAGTATCCGTCATAGTGGTTCAGCCGCATTGGTCCTCGCCCCATCATTGACGGATTCCACCTCACATGAGTCCTTATGGACGGTGGCAGCAGCCTGAACCTGCTCTATCAGGATATAGTGCGCAAAATGGGCATCGACCCCTCAAGGATCAATCCCACAAAAACCACCTTCAAAGTTGTCATACCAGATGTAGAGGCCTATTGCACGGGCTCAATCACACTGACAGTGGTCTTCGGATCTCCGAACAGTTACCGTACTGCAGAGTTAGTCTTCGACATCGTCCCCTTTCGAAGTGACTATCAGGCATTGCTCGGACGAACCGCGTTCGCTCAGTTCAACGTGGTGCCACATTATGCTTATCGTAAACTCAAGATGCCCGGTCCGCGCGGCGTCATCACGGTTAATGGCAGGGCCGAACTCCCCCTCACTGCCGAAGAGTCCACCGCCGCTTTAACAGCAAGAGCAATGGATGACACCTTTCAACTGAACCTCGAGTCGACGGCCAATCTCCCAAACTCCGCCAAAGGAGTCCGAACTACTGCGCGACAGGATAGCCCGGCCCATCCAGAGCTTAATTAAAAACACTCCGGCAAAACTTAAGACAAGCCACATATTGCGGCTCAACCGCTCTGTAGCGAAAAACCATTTCTTGCATTTTCTTTGCAGGTTCACCTTCGCGTAGGCCAGGACGGATGGCATGGAAACAGTTCGAGCGCGTAAGGGAATCTCTTGATATCCCCCTCTATGATCATCCGACCGCACTCCTGATCCGCATACACCTTCCTCCCGCATGGTCTCAATAGGTTCTGCAGTCATATTCCTTTTTATCACATTACCTGTACTCATACGCATTGACGTATTATTCAAATACAACATGTGGGTTTATATGATGCTCTTCTGCTGCTATTTCTTATTAAAACTCTTTTGTTAAAAGGCAGCTGCATATCGCGATATGCCTTAATATGCTAGGGGCTTCATTAAACCCATACTACGGAAAAAAAGTCCGAACACCTTCACGGCAGTTCGGCACCCTGAACTTATAGCATTATATGCATCATCTCCGAATCACGTCTTGGGTCAATAGATGGGTTTGGCCGGCTCCTATGATTTGGTACATTATGTTCTGCTATATCGGCTAAGGTAGCACAGGGAGAACTATTGCGATTGTGTCCCGGTTCTTCTAGACGAGCACCTCAGTAGAGAAAGCCGAAAACTGACTATCATGATGCAGCGAGAGCTGGTCAGCTGTTCTAGAGGTTGAAACACCTTTAAGGATTTCTTCCGCATAATGCCATAACCAATGCAGCGTGCAAAGGATCGGCTCTTCTTCCGATCAGGCGCTTATAGAGCCCCTCGTGCGGTCTTCCGAACACTAGGGGCTACGCCCGCCTTCCTTTTAAAACTCCTATGGCTAAGTGAGATTGATAAAGCCTTATAGTCTGATTGCCTGGTTCGCTGTGTTGAACACCTCCTTCAAGGACCCGAAACTAGGATAAAGAGTGCTCAGGTTTATCCCGAACACCCCCGTACTTACTACGTGGGGGCAGAACACGACGACTGGCCAACTCTCAAGATTAGTATATAAAATGGCCGCACAGGAGGAAAAACTTGCAAACGACAAGCAATAAATAATAGAAATGACCTTGTTCAAACATTACAAATGACAAACATGTCCGTATTCATGGAAATATAATGTCCTTGGTGCATTGCTTCGCCGCAAGGCGGGCTCCTTTCAAGGCACCTTCATAATACAACTCTGGCATGCAGCTCCTTTCCCTCCAGTGGTCCCTCGGTCATCAGCTTTTCCGCATCCATCTTCCCCCAATGCACCTTTGCACGGGCGAAGGCCATTCTCGCACCTTCTAGGCAAACCGACCGCTTGATGACTTCGAGTCGAGGGCTGGCACTCACAAGCCGCTTCACGAGCCCGAAGTAACTTCTCGGAATCAGCTCAGCGGGCCACATCCGAATAATTAAATCCTTCATGGCTAGCTTGGTCCCCTTATGCATTCGACCAGCTGCTTCAGTTGATCGGAGAAAGGCACCGGATAATTCGGCGCCGGATATTGCATTTAGAAGAGCTTAACCGTAGTATTCCTCTCTTCGGCTCGGTAGAATTTGGCGGCATCAGATATGCTGCACGGCAGCTCCGAAATACCCCTGGAGAAATCAGAATTTAAACTCTCAACTTGATTTTCTCCTTTCAAATACCCGCTTTGTATAGAGAAAGCCTTACCAGCCGCAATCTTCCTCGCCCCTGGATTTCCTTCAGGGCACCATTGGCTTCCCCACGGGCATCACTTGCGGCTTGGCGAGCCTGGGAGAGTTCGGATTCTTTCCCTAATAAACTCTGCTCCAAGGTCTCGCATTTCTTCACGGCCTCTTGAAGCTCTCGCTCAGCCTCAATAACTCTGGCCTCGTGCTTCTCATGGAGAGCCTGCTCTACAGTTGCCTTCTTCTCGGCTTCGGCCACAGCCTTTTTAAGAGCCTCAATTTCGGTCGTCGCCCCTAGAGCACATCATAAAAATATTTTCATCATGCACACTTATTCATTTGTGCTAAATAAACAATGTTTATGCATACCTTGGTTATCCTCCAGCTGTTTCTGCACTCGGCCAAGTTCTCCTTCGGCCCGCTCCAGACTTTGCCTCAGTCCGAATACTTCCACAACATGAGAGGCGGCAGACGCTACAGACGCATGTTTATTAAAAAGAGATAGATGTCATCAAGTAAGTCTCCTGCGAACATAAAATTGATCCTCTGTCTAGTTCTTTCTTTCACCGAACAGTGTATCAGGGGCTGCTATCTATACCTTGACACTCTTCCAAACCTCATAAAACATACCTCAAAGCCTCTCATCAGGCTAATACATGATTCATTCAGTCCACTCTCAGCAGTCTGAATCTTTTCAATCACCGCTCCCATAAAGGCACGGTGTTCATCAACGATAGAGGTGCTCTTCAGCGCCGCTAATAAAGCACCCGGCACCTCTAGTTGGACAGAGGTTGCCAGTGGAACAGACACACCCCCTTCAGCCGATGGAGGCTGCCTGTCTGATTCTAGGGCCTTATTGGTCTCCAGTATCATGTTTGGCTGGTGGCCGGATTCAAGACGACCACCGCTGTTGACATCCACGGGAGCCTTCTCTCCCATGTGTCCGGACCCTGAAGTTTGGCCTCCCGGTGCCGCCTTTGCGATCTCCCCCCCCCCCTCCATGGCCTAGGTCCTTCTAGGATGAAACCTCGGTGTCATTCACATGTCTGGGGGAGGGGGCTTTCAGGGGTGTCCTGCTCTCCATGGCATCTGAACCCAACAAGTCCTCCGACGAGGATTGTTCGGCGCGGGACCTCGCAGGACTATAAGAAATATGGCTCAGATTAAAGTGTTATGCCATGGCAAGTCTGGATGCATAAG
Organism: Triticum aestivum; assembly: GCF_018294505.1. Lineage (NCBI taxonomy): Eukaryota > Viridiplantae > Streptophyta > Magnoliopsida > Poales > Poaceae > Triticum > Triticum aestivum. Next base: position 287,398,492 of record NC_057798.1, on the reverse strand, counting down.
CATGTTCGGATTTTATACTCACGAGTTCACCAGGGGTTGGGCCCTGGGATCCCACTCCGGGCTACTATCTGCAGCGGCAGAGGACTCCTCTAGAAGGGGAGTTTTCCCCTTTTAGGTGACTCGGCCTCCAAGGATGTGGAGGCCGTCCTTTTCATTCTTCCCCCCCGAGGGGGATTCGTCTTCCTCGTCCTCCTCCTCGTCCTCTTTGGAGGAATAATGGGCATTGGAGCCTTCGAATTTTGTGTCCGAAGCACCACGGCGACGGAGGCCGCCCCTGGTCTTCTTGGCCTCCTTTTCAGTCTTCTTCTTCGGTGCCTTGTAAGGTGCCGGGACCAGCATTTTCATCAGAAGTGGGCCGGACGGTTCTTCAGGCAGGAGGGCCGGACAGTAGATCCGCCCCGCCTTCTTCGCCCAGCCCTAGGAAATTCGTGGGAAACACATTAAGCATTTTCCCAAGGATATGCAAATAAAACTTATGGATTGTCAACGTACAATTACTTACCGAACTTGCAGGGCGGGACAGTTGGTACCCGCAGTCCTCGGCCGAGTCCGGCCATGATTTGCCGGACTTGAAAAGCACCTTCCAGATGTCCTTGTGCGAGGAGCCAAAGAGCTCTAGCAAGGTCTGGTGCTTGGCCGGGTCGAACTCCCATAAATTGCAAGCCCGGTGTTGACAAGGTAGAATCCGGTGAACTAACATCACCTGGACTACATTGACGAGCTTGATGTTCTTGGGCCAGGACGTAAGTCGCAGGGGGGCTCCGGATCTGAACTCTGGATGATGTAAAACCACTTCTGCTGCCACTCCTTGACAGAATCATTGAAAGTACCTGTTGGCCATGTAACGTTGGGCATCTTGCTCACCATGGCGCCTCCGCACTCGGCATGCTCGCCACTCACTACCTTGGGCTTCACATTAAAAACTTTCAGCCATAAGCCGAAATGTGGCGGGATGTGGAGAAAGGCCTCGCACACGACGATGAATGTCGAGATGTTGAGGAAGGAATTGGGGGATAGATCATGAAAATCAGTCCCGTAATAATACATGATGCCGCGAACAAATGGGTGAAGGGGAAACCCTAGCCCGCGGACGAAATGAGGGAGGAATACCACCCTCTCATGGGGTTCCGGAGTAGGGCCGATCTATCCCGCCGTTGATAGACGGTGGCCTATTCTTTTGGCCAAATACCCGGCCCCCCGAAGTTTTTTATATCCTTCTATCAGATGGTAGAGGCCATCCACTTGGATCCTTCTCCGGATCCGGACATTTTCGAGAAACCTTTTTGGGCGGAGAAGATGAACGCTTGGGCACTAGGGCTCGAGTGAAAAGGAATGGATGAGCAGAGGAAGAAGAAGGCGTGGGTGAAAAGGGAGTTCTTATCCCCTTATTAAGGCAGCGGAGATCCTGTGCCTCCCCACTTTCCAGGTAAATTCACTTATTCCCCAAGCTCCACGATTAATGGCAGGGTTGGGTTACCCACACCAGTATTGAAGAGAATCCCGTGAAAAGGGGACACAATCTCTGCTTCGACAAGACGTGCCGATAAAACAGCCTCACGATATGTGTAGTGGCAGGTTGTGAAAAATGGTTCGAATAATGACCAGACCGTGGGTGTGATGTCACACTATGGAAAATTGTCGGCAGAATAGATCTGTGGAATATTGTGCTCTCTACAGTGGTATGTGGAATTTGTTTTGCAGAGCCGGACACGACTCCTGTGTTCAAAATCTTTTATGGAGTATTCGGGGAAGGAACCCGCCGTGCAATGCCGAAGACAATCTGCGCGTCGAACTCATTGTCATTGAAGCCTGGTTCAGGCGCTACTGAGGGAGTATGGGATTAAGGGGTCCTCGGACAGCCAGACTATATACTTTGGCCAGACTGTTGGACTATGAAGATACAAGATTGAAGACTTCGTCCCGTGTCCGGATGGGACTCTCCTTTGCATGGAAGGCAAGCTTTGCAATTCGGATATGTAGATCTCCTTCTCTGTAACCGACTCTGTGTAACCCTAGCCCCCTCTGGTGTCTATATTATCCGGAGGGTTTAGTCCGTAGGACAAGAACAATCATAATCATAGGCTAGCCTATAGGGTTTAGCCTCTACGATCTCGTGGTAGATCAACTCTTGTAATACTCATATCATCAAGATCAATCAAGTAGGAAGTAGGGTATTACCTCCGTCGAGAGGGTCCGAACCTGGGTAAACATCGTGTCCCCCGCCTCCTGTTACCATTCGCCTTGGACGCACAGTTCGGGACCCCCTACCTGACATCCGCCGGTTTTGACACCGACAGTCGTAACGGGCCCTGGGTTAGCGGGCTATAAATGGACTATATGCGAACATGCCATTAACATGCTTTCTGTGGGCCGGCACACCACCTTTTGACCAAGTCAAACAGGCCTGCCTTTTCACAGGAATGGGCCTCTGTTGGGCCGTGCCACGTGTCGATGTATCATAGGCGCCTTGGGTCCAGTGAGTGGATGACATCTGTCCCAATGTTGAGCCGACACGTGTTTCCTCCAGCCAATGATGATTTTACACGTGGAAAATCCCCATTGGTCGGGGTTGTTAACGGGTTATCGGATCCAAAACCGGACCCGATAGCTTAACGGGGCTCCATTACGGTGGATGCCACGTGTTGGTCACCCTTGATGAATGCAATTCTGTGACGCGCGATTTATCGACTTGGAAGTGGACAATTCCGTGATGATAATTTTGGTAATGTCATGGAACACTTCTACAACAACACAAGTATGACTATCTTGATTCTTTCATAAAATCGTCATGGATGTACATTCATGACAGAAATCGTGACCTACTGTGACAAACACGTATCATCACAGAAGTGTATTTTTTTTGTAGTGAACTGATCTATGTTTATCTTTTTCATCGGGTTTGGCAATTCTAGAAGCTTCGGCACAGAAGTAAATAACATGCCCATCAATATTATCGGCCAAGAGATCCTTAACCATAGCAACACTAGGTTCATCTCTGACTTGTTCAGCTGTTTTAGGTGTTCTAATATAACTTTTGTTGACCATGACTGGAACTTTAGAATGTTCCTTCATCCTAACAGCAAAAGGTGGTTTTCAATATAAGTAGTGGGAACAACTGGATCAACATTGTAAATGATAGTTTCTTCTTTAGCTTTTACCTGTTCTTTAATTTCTTCTTTAATTGGTGGGTGAAATTTGAACCACTTCTCTTTAGGGAGATCAACATGAGTAGCAAAAGATTCACAAAAGGAAGCTACTATCTTGAGTCAAGTCCATACTTAGTGCTAAACTTGTGAAAAGCATTGGTATTCATAAAAGATTTAACGCAATCAAACTTAGGTTCAATACCTGACTGCTTACCTTCTTTGAGCTCCCAATCTTCAGAGTTGCATTTAATTCTTTATAAAAGATCCCACTAGAATTCAATAGTCTTCTTCATAAAGGAACCATTACAAGAAGTATCGAGCATGGATTGATCATTCCAAGAAAGTCGAGCATAAAAATTCTGAATAATAGTTTCTCTCCAGAGCTCATGATTGGGGCATGAATATAACATTGACTTAAGCCTCCCCCAACCTAGAGCGATACTTTATTCTTCACGAGGCCAAAAATTATATATATAATTCCGATCACGATGAACTAGATGCATGGGGTAAATGTTTTGATGCAATTCCAATTTCAACCGATTCCAGTTCCAAGATCCAATATCGTCGCATAGCCTATACCATGTCAATGCCTTTCCCTTCAAAGATAAAGGGAAAACCTTCTTCTTAGCTTCATCTCTGGGCAAACCTACAAGCTTAAATAATCCACAAATTTCATCCACATATATCAATTGCATATAAGGTTGTTCGGTTTCAGCTCCTGCATAAGGATTAGCTAGCAGTTGTTCTACCATACCCAAAGGAATTTCATACTCAATATTCTCAGTAGGTGCATTAGGTTGAGGGGCAACTAACTTTGGTTCCGTTCGAGGTGAATATACCCCAAACAAACCTGTCAAAGGATTGTTTTCCATAGTAACAAGTGATAATAAATTTCAGCACATAGTAATAATTTTTCGTTACCAATTTCCACTTACTAAGAGTGCTTCACTCCCTAGCAACTGCGCCAGAAAATAGCCTTGATGACCCACAAGTATATGGGTTCAATTGTAGCCTTTTCGATAAGTAAGATTGTCGAACCCAACAAGGAGCAGAAGGAAATGACAAGTTGTTTTCAGCAAGGTAATGTCTGTAAGTGCTAAAATTGTAAGTAACAGAGTAGTTTGATAGCAAGATAATTTGTAACGAGCAAGTAACGGTAGTAGTAAAAAAAGTGGAGGAAGGTAGCCCAATCCTTTTGAGGCAAAGGGAAGGCCAAAATGGTCTCTTATGATAAGCAAAGTGTTCTTGAGGGTACACGGGAATTTCATCGAGTCACTTTCATCAGGTTGGCTTAGTTCGTGTTCGCTACTTTGATAATTTGGTATGTGGGTGGACCAGTGAATAGGTGATGTTCTTACTTGAAAAAACCTCCTACTTATGATTAACACCCTCACAAGAATCTGCAACTACGAGAAATGTATTAAGAATAAATTCTAACCATTGCATTAAACTTTTGGCTCCAATCGGTGCCTTATGGAATAGCGCATAAACTAGGGTTTAAGCTTCTATCACTCTGGCAACCCATAATCTAATAACTACTCCAAAATGCATTCCCTTAGGCCCAAATATGGTGAAGTTTCATGTATTCAATGTTCACATGAAACCACTAAGGGAATCATAACATACATATCATCAAAATATTGAACACATATCAAGTTCAGATGATTACTTGTAACATGATTTCTCTCGTAACCTCAAGAACAAAAGTAACTACTCATAAATGATAATCATGCTCAAGATCAGAGGGGTATTAAATAACGTAATGGATCTGAACATATAATCTTCCATCAAATAAACCATATAGTAATCAACTACAAGATGTAATCAACACTACTAGTCACCCACAAGCACCAATCTATAGTTCCGGTACAAAGATTGAACACAAGAGATGAACTAGGGTTTGGGAGGAGTTGGTGCAGTTGAAGATGTTGATGGAGATAGCCCTCCCCAAGATGGGAGAGTTGTTGGTGACGATGATGACGATGATTTCACCCTCCGGGAGGGAAATTCCCCTGGCGGAATCACTCCACCGGAGGGCAAAAGTGCTCCTGCCCAGTTTCTGCCTCGAGACTGTGGCGCTTCGTCCCTAAAGTCCCTCCTTATTATTTTTCTAGGTCAAAATCACTTATGTACCAGAAGAGGGGCATTAGATGTGGGCTGAGGTGAGCATAACCCACCAGGGCGCGCCTGGGCTCCCTGGCGCGCCCAGGTGGGTTTTGCCCACTTGGTGGGCTCCCTCTGGTACTTATTGACTCAAAAAATTCTCATTTATTCCATAAAAAATCCTCGTGAAGTTTCAGCTCATTTGGAGATGTGCAGAATAGGTAGCCTGGCATACCTTTTTCAGGTCGAGATTTCCAGCTGCCAGAATTCTCCCCTTTTGTTTGTACCTTGCATATTGTGAGATAAAAGGCATTAGAATTACTCTAGAAAGCATTATTATGCAATAAAACAACATAAATAATAGTAGGTAAACATGATGGAAAATGGACGTATCATTGACCATCTAGTTTTTTTAAAGGAGGATTACCTCTCTACATCAGTCGATGCATGCAGCCATATTATTAAAATCGTATCAAAGTATTAGCATTCAAGGAAGGTCAAAATTGAAGCAAAAGGGAGAAAATAAAATATAAAGCGCACATTTGATAATAAAGCGCCGCATTCGGTGAGAAAGAACAAACTACGATGCCTATACACCTAGCCTATTATTAACTCGCCATCCAAATCGGTTGAAGATAGCCTGTGCTACCATCTCCAAGCGGTTGCACCCAGTAACCATATGCCCCTTGTAGTCCGCAAGTGAGTAACGACCACATATGGGTCCGGGCTGTAGCAGATAACCTGCAAAAAATTAGTGAATTTTGCATTATTAAATATCATATCATTTCTAGTGTTCCATAAAGCCCATAATAATGCACATATCCCTATCCGGATATGTTTAGCTATGTGTATGTCTACTCCATTAAGCCACGTCCCAAATAACGTGTTTATGCTCATTGGAGGATGAATGTTGAAAGCTATATGAATAGGTCTCCATAATAATTTTGCAAGTGGACACTCGAGAAAGAGGTGTTTAACTGTTTCGTTTTGATCACAAAAACAACACCTGGAGTTACCAACCCAATTCATTTTCGTCAGATTATCTTTGGTTAAGATGACTCCTTTGTGGACGAACCACAAAAAGATCTAGATAAAGAGTGGAACTTTAATCTTCCACATGTGCAAAGACCTTGACAATGGCCCATAACCTATTAATTCTAAATACATGGATTTCGCAGAGAACAATCAATTTGTGGTCAACTTGCAACTAACTTTATCTGCCTGGTAAGAAAGTTGAACATCCATCAACCTACATCTATTATTTACTTCTAAATTCTTGATCCCTAGCCCACCCTGGTATTTTGATGTACACATGATATCCCATCTAGCCAGTCTACGTTTCTTCTTGTTCTCATTGCTTTGCTAGAAGAATTGGGATCTATAGAAGTCTAATCTTTTCCGTACCCCTACTGGTATTTGAAAGAAAGATAAGAGGAACATCGGCAAACTCGTCAAAACCGAGTTAATCAACGCCGGCTGTCCTCCGTAAGACATTAGCTTGCCCTTCCAGCAGCCTAATATTTTTTCAAATCTATCTTCAATACATTTCCATTCTTTGTTCGTTAACCGTCTATAATGGATTGGGATCCCGAGATAACTAAAAGGTAATGATCCCATTTCACAGCCAAATAAGTTTCTGTAATTGTCTTGTTCTTCTTTAGCTCTCCCAAAGCAGAACAGTTCGTTTTCATTGAAGTTGATTTTGAGCCGAGACAGTTGCTCAAAAAGGCATAAATAAAGCTTCATATTCCTTTCATGAAAATAACAATATCATATGCATATTGTAGGACAGTGACGCCCCCTCTACAACATGGGGAACGAGACCTCCAACTTGGCCACTCTCTTTGGACCGAGTAATAAGTACTGCCAACATATCCGCTACAATGTTGAACAGCACGGGAGACATGGAGTCTCCTTGTCGTTGCCCCTTACGTGTCTGGAAAGAATGACCTGTGTCATCATTGACCTTTATCCCGGCACTGCCTTTTTGTATAAATGAATCCACCTGCAATATCCAGGCTTTGTTGAACCCTTTCATACGTAAGGCTTGCTGATGGAAGGGCCATTTGACCTTATCATACGCTTTTTCATAATCCACTTTGAAGACAACCCCAACTAGTTTCTTCGAATGGATTTCGTGCAATGTTTCCTGTAGGACTACCACCCCTTCTAGGATTTGTCATCCTGGCATGAATGCAGTTTGAGTTGGTTTTCATGACCGAATGGGCTATCTGAGTCAACCTATTCGTGCCAACCTTTGTAAAGATCTTAAATTTTACATTGAGAAGGCATATCGGCCTAAACTACTCAATGCGAACAGCTTCCACCTTCTTTGGCAATAGCGTTATTGTTCCAAAATTGAGGTGAAACAAATTTAAGTGGCCTTCGAACAAATCCTGGAACATAGGCATAAGATCTCTCTTTAGGATATGCCAGCATTTTTGATAAAATTCCACTGGGAACCCATCTGGCCTGGGCCCTTTATTATGCTTCATTTGCGATATAGAATCGAACACCTATTTCTCAATGAAAGGGGCAGACAACACCTCATTCTCTTCTAAGTTGAGCTGTGGTACGTCCCCGATCACATTCTCATCAAGAGAAACGAAACTTTCTTCGGGTGCTCCGAAAAGTTTCTTATAATATTCGGAAATGTATAATTTTAGGTTCTCATGTCCTACAATTGTACACTCATCTTGTTCTAGATGTATTATCTTTTTTTCTGTGCTTCCCATTAGCAATCATGTGAAAGAATTGTGTATTATCATCCCCTTGGACGATCTTAGAATCCTTTGCTCTAAGGGCCCATTTCATCTCCTCCTCCCTCATAAGGGTTGCAACTTCTTCTCAGCCTCACTCTTAATATCTCTCTGAAAGCACAAGTGCTCCCTGGGTGATTTTGGTAATTTATGTCAACATATCTCTTATTGGACGAATATTTCTACCTAGTATAATTCAAATGAGTTCAACATTGGAGTGGCATGGACATGGACTAGAGGATGTGGAACCCCATCAAGATGCTAAGGTCAAATATTGGCAAAAGCTCAAGACTCTAGATTTTCATATTAGTGATCCAAGAGCATATTGAGTCCATAGGAAGGCCAATACTATTAAAAGGGGATGAGGTGTTACTTAATGGCTTGCTTGCTCAAAATGCTAGGTGATATGCTCGAAAACCCTCAGCCACTTTCTCACATCCACATATGTTCTAAAGATAAATGTCAAACTCGACCCACTGATTGTGTCTATCCGGCGCCACCAAGTTTCATCTTATCCAGCCACTGCCAAACCCTAGTCATTTCGGTCGCACCGATGGGATCTCGGTGTCGGTGTCAAAACCAGCGGATCTCGGGTAGGGGGTCCCGAACTGTGCGTCTAAGGCTAATGGTAACAGGAGGCTGGGGACACGATGTTTTACCCAGGTTTCGGGCCCTCTCGATGGAGGTAATACCCTACTTCCTGCTTGATTGATCTTGATGATATGAGTATTACAAGAGTTGATCTACCACGAGATCGTAGAGGCTAAACCCTAGAAGCTAGCCTATTATTATGATTGTTGTTGTCCTATGGACTAAACCCTCCGGTTTATATAGACATCGGAGGGGGCTAGGGTTACACAGAGTCGGTTATAGAGAAGGAAATCTACACATCCGAATATCCAAGCTTGCCTTCCACGCAATGGAGAATCCCATCCTGACACGGTATGAAGTCTTCAATCTTGTATCTTCATAGTCTAACAGTCTGGCCAAAGTATATAGTCCGGCTGTCCGAGGACCCCCTTATCGAGGACTCCCTCAGTAGCCCGTGAACCAGGCTTCAATGACGATGAGTCTAGCGCGCAGATTGTCTTCGGCATTGCAAGGCGGGTTCTTTTCCAAATCCTCCAGAGCATTGTTGTAACAAGCAGTGTCCAACTTCTTATCAATGTCGAGATCCTCGGCTTCTGTGCTTTAATTATGGATGTTTCCATGTGTCGAGAGAATGCGAGAGGTCGAGGCATTTTTACATTTGCCACCCCAACCATGCGAGTAAATCATCTATAAAAGAGACGAGGATTCTCGGATCCAAATCACACCATCTCCTCCAAGTGAGTTTTCATCAGAGCGCGCCCGAAAAATCCACACCACCATGGCTGGTCGCCGCGGTTCCTCCTCTCGCTCCGGTAGCACTCGGCTAGTGACTAGGAGAGATGTTCTGTTCCCCACAGCCTATTAGTAGAGTTGCAGACCAAGGGGTTTCTCCCACCTGCATACATGGTCCCTGTCCAAGATGGATTAGCCACTTATAATGGCGGGTAGCAAGCAGAGAGCTTTCCAAACCCATCCAAGGGAAAGTGGGTGTGCTTCGTCCTCTACTTGCTGAGGGGGCTCGGATTTCCAATCCATCCTTTCCTCCGCGGGCTTCTGGAGTTCTACGGCCTCCAGCTGCACAACTTTACCCCTCCCTCCATACTGCGCATCATAGGCTATGTCGCCTTCTGCGAGCTTTTTCTGGGCTGCAAAGCTCATTTCGAGTAGTGGAAGAGGCTATTCTGCCTCATACCCCATACTCAGGAGGGGTCGGTATATCAAGTGGGCGGAGCCGAAATATGGTGCATCGCCGGGACCGGATATCTATCCGGCACCCCTAAGAAGACATCCGAGGATTGGCCCTCGGAATGGTTCTACATGGAGGACGTACCTCTTCCGGACCTTGTTCGAAAAGGCCTTCCGGAGTTTGTAAAAGCCCCGCTGAAGAAATGCCACAACTGGCGCCCCAGGAGCCCGCAGGAAGAAGATAACAGAGAGATCCTTTTCCTGATGGACATGATAAATACGTTGGCCAAATCGGGACTGACAATTATTGAAGTCATGTCCATATGTATAATGCGGGGAGTGCAGCCACTTCAATATCGGGGAAAACCCATGTGGCACTTCAATGGAGAAGACGATGCCACCCGTGGCGGCCATAAAGGACTGGACTCTCCCGCCGCTCTGGCGAAGATACTGCCCGATTTGTACAAAGGAGAAGAGGTGGATTTAATCCACATCAAGCCACGGGATGGATTCTCCATGTACAACCCCCGAAGCTGGGTGAGTCGCTATCTTCTATTCCAATCTTTCCCACATTTTCAGCACAGATGTTTAATTCATCAATTCATAGCAGGAACTGCGAAGGGCTATGGAGGATGTTTCCCAGCCCATCTCCACAGCCAGAGGACCCTAACCGGGCTCTCGACCCCGGACTTGAAGAAGATACTGACACGTTTGTGGAGCTTGTTGACAGGAGATTTCACCAGTTGAGCTGCGATGGTGTGATGGTGGCCATCATAGCCGATTATCCTGGCCTACTCCATGTATCCCAGGTAAGTAAAGCCAGAGTCCCAACTTCCAAAAAAAGGATTCCCTCCTTGCAATTCACCCACCGCACATGTATTGCGTATTACAGGGAAGGCCATCGGGGCGCCATGCTGAACCCGCGGTGACTCGCCAACAAGGGGTACCGAAGTCAGGTAGGCTTAAAAGAAAGGCGGTCAGGAGCAAGACCCCATTGCAAAGGTATGTTTAAAAACCTATCACAAAGTTGTGGTTGTTAAAATATAACGATGTCTTCTGCCTTCTGACAGAAAGAGCGCTCGCCGGACTGCATCCAGAGAGCTTGCTGGTCATGCTTCCACCAGCCGAACTCCGAGGCCGGACTCAAGGGCGGAGGTCAACACGGACGATCCTCCTATAGAGGATGCGGATATATTTTCCACCACAAACTCCGAAGTGGAGAGCGCCATAAATCATATGCGCCAACGGGCTGCACTATGCGACCCTAATTTCTCTGAAGAGGCGTTCGATGCCTTCAACTCAGGGGACACGTACATCTGAGATGCTCAAGGTGGCCTTGCCAGGGCCATGGACCAGTACATAAAGGATATACGGGTAAGAAAATTTGATAAGTATGTATATCAGTAGCCACTGAGACTTGAAACAGTTGGCACAACTGATTTAGGGATCCTCGTGTGCATCGATTCTGACAGAGAAGAATACCCAGCTATTCAAAGAGCTGGAGGAGTGCAAGGCCCAACTACGGGCCGCAATCTCCATGATGGGGGAGTCTACAAAGGCCCCATCTGGTAACGTTTGCGTTTAAACGAGAATAATATCATGGTATGTACCCGTTAAGTATTCAACATTAATGCGATTCTAACAAGAGAACCTGCAGACAATCCCGGAGGCAATCCGGAGATCGTACCAAAGGACGAGCAACATGTTCGGAGACAACTGAAGGCTGGCCAGCGTGTGCTTACAATGGTTATAAAGGATAAAAATACTCTCCAGGACGCGAATGTCCGACTAGACATCGAATTAAAGGATGTACGGGCCCAGCTTGCTGACTCCGTGAAGGAGAATAAGAAGCTTCGACGCGGCATATTCGGTAAGTTTTCTGACGAACCACTATAAAGTTCGGCGTAGAAGCGTGCTAACTGAATTATGTCTGTAGGCATGCTGACAGGTCGTCCTGAAGAGGAGTTGCCCAGATCTACAGGCGATCTTCTGCCGGAGCTTTCACAACTGCACGAACAAGTTCGACAGGTGATGCGGGACATTGCCCAAGCCTTGTGGCCCTCCACCTACCTTCCAGGAGGCATGGGGGAGCTTATGGAGCTGCTCAAGGGAGCGCGGCAACGCTTCCGATTATGGAAAATATCGGCCTGCCGACAAGGCGCGAGGGAACCCTGGGCGATGCTGAAGACGTGGTACACCAAGGCTGACCCGAACCACATGGCCGAGGTCGGACCTGTAGGGTCAGATGGGAAGGAGATCCCTGTACATCTGGTGTATGACCAAGTAGCATTAGCCGCTAAGTATTCCCAACAGGACTATAGGCTAGACAACCTGTTGGATGGTATAGAAGAAGAATTTAGTCAGTCTAAGTGACATTGTAATTCGAAGGACATATTTTGTCCCTAGCCAGATTGTAAATCATTTGTCTTGTCCGACCTTTTCGCTTCAACCTCTGGACCCGACAGTCCGTAGTGTATTCAAATACCCGCTCAGCTATGTGAAAACCGGGGCACGCGTGGAAACCAGGCGTAGGGGAGCATAAGTGCTTAAACAGACAAGTACCCAACTAGTTATGCTATATCACATCAGTACTAAGAAACATCTTCCAGGGAGAATAGTTCCGTTAAGGGTTCCTTTCCCTCGGTGTGCATGCGTTGAAGTGCATGTCCGAACTGCAAAAGTTTACGCAGGATATACGCATCTGGGGGCATGTTTTGTAATATTAAAATACATCATTTATTCACCGACCGAATATTCCCTTAAGAACGCTAGCTTTCGGCTTCACCCAGTCTGAGGTACACATCCGGCTGACACGGCAGTAACAATCGCATAGGTGCTCCCCTTATGCCCTAGCTGAATTAAAGGGAACGTAGGGCATAAACATAACAGCCAGGCGACCCAGCTTGGCCAAAACTTAAGTCATATCGGTGCATATAGTGGTGAAAAAAGGCACATACGGAGAAGTGACGCATATGTGGTCGGCATAAAGCCAAGAAGACAATTATGCTTCTTTGTAAGAAGCCCCCAGGTATATTGAGAGCGCATAGCACGGCCAGAGTGTGCAGTCAAAGCATACTTGATGATTTTAAAATTATAAATGTAAAAGGCAGAGAGAGAGGATATAATTTAAAAAGGGAGACGGAGGTAAGGAGACAAACGCGGAGTTCGGCACTAGGCGTAGAATCTTCGGAGTCTGGCCGCGTTCCATGGGTTCGGCTCGAGTCGATCGTCTGATGCATCATGCAAACGGTACGCACCTCCAGTGAGAACTTTGTCAATGATGAAGGGGCCCTCCCACTTGGGCTTGAGCTTGTCCTTTTTCTTCTCTGGTAGGCGTAGAACGAGTTCGCCAATGTTATAAGTTTTGGCCCGCACTTCTCTGCTTTGATACCTTCGAGCCTGCTGTTGATAGAATGCAGAACGGGCCTTCGCGACGTCACGCTCCTCCTCCAGGGCATCTAAGTTGTCCTGCCGATCCAGCTCGGCTTCTCTCTCTTCGTACATGCGCACTCTAGGTGAATCATGGATGATATCGCGGGGTAGCACTACCTCTGCGCCGTACACCATAATAAAAGGTGTGTATCCGGTTGTGCGATTTGGCGTGGTCCGCAGCCCCCACAATACAGAGTCAAGCTCCTCGACCCAGTGCGTATCTGATTCCTTCAATGATCTCACTAGTCTGGTTTTAATGCCTCTCATAATAAGATTGTTCGCTCATTCGACTTGACCATTTTTTTGGGGGTGGTAGACGGAGGCATAATCGAGATTTATGCCCATTTTGCTGCACCAGGTTTTCACTTGATTGGCTGTAAAGTTTGAGCCGTTATCATTTATGATGCTATGGGGGACACCCTAGCGGTGTACGACCCCAGATATAAAGTCTATCACTGGTCCGGATTCGGACGTTTTAACTGGTTTGGCTTCTATCCATTTGGTGAATTTATTGACCATGACCAACAAGTATTTCTTCTAATGGCTTCCTCCTTTAAGGGGTCCAACCATATCGAGCCCCCAGAATGCAAAGGGCCAAGTTATGGGGATTGTTTGGAGGGCGGTGGGCGGCATATGGCTTTGATTTGCAAAAAGCTGGCAACCGACACAGTGTTGGACAAGGTCTTGAGCGTCTGCCCGGGCTGTCGGCCAGTAGAACCTGTACGGAAGGCCTTGCTTACGAGCGCCTGAGCTGCAGCATGGTGGCCGCCGAGTCCGGCATGAATTTCTGCCAAGAGCTGTCGCCCTTCCTCTTCGGAGATGCACCTTTGGAGCACTCCGGTTGCGCTTTTCTTATAAAGCTCTTCCTCGTGGACTTTGTAGGCTTTAGAGCGCCGCATAATGCAGCGTGCCTCGTTTTGATCCTCCGGGAGTTCCTGCCTATTTAAGTAAGCTAGGAAGGGTTCCGTCCACAGGGCGATGACCGCCATGATCACGTGGGCCGAAGGTGTGATTTCAGTGGGGGAGCCACCAATAACGTCAGATTGTTCAGGATCTGGGGTTGTATGCGGATCCGGATTAGTATTGCCGGACTCCCCTTCCCATACCACGGATGGCTTGAACAACCTTTCCAAGAAATTTTTTGGTGGGACGGGGTAACGTTTAGCGCCGATGCGGGCAAGGATATCCGCCGCTTGATTGTTTTCTCGAACCACATGAGGGAATTCGAGCCCCTCGAATCGAGCTGACATTTTGAGAACGGCATTACGGTAAGCCGCCATTTTCGGGTCCTTGGCGTCAAAGTCTCCATTTATTTGAGATATTGCAAGATTTGAATCCCCGCGTACTTCGAGACATTGAATGCCCATGGAGACTGCCATCCGAAGACCATGTAACAGATCCTCATACTCTACTGCATTGTTGGAATCTGTGTAAACTATTTGGAGTACGTATTGGACTGTATCTCTAGTGGGGGACGTTAGGACGACGCCGGCCCCTAGACCAGCTAGCATCTTAGAGCCGTCAAAGTGCATGATCCAATTGGAGTACACGCCGTACTCTTAAGGGAGTTCGGCTTCTGTCCATTCGGCGACGAAGTCAGCTAGTACTTGCGACTTAATGGTCGTGGTTTGTATTCTATGTCGAACGGGCGGAGCTCGATAGCCCATTTTGCAATCCGGCCCGTGGCATCGCGGTTATTTATTATGTCGTTGAGTGGTACTTCGGAGGCCACCGTGATTGAACACTCTTGAAAGTAGTGTCGTAGTTTTCGGGATGCCATGAAGACCACGTATGCTATCTTTTGATAATGTGAGTACCGTGACTTGCATGGAGTGAGGACAGTGAATACGTAGTATACCGGCTTTTGTAATGGGAATTTATGTCCATCTGTCTCTCGTTCGAAGACGAGCACTGCTCTTACAACCAGGTGCATTGCAGCTATGTATAGCAGCATGGGTTTGCCAACATTTGGCGCTGCCAGAATTGGATTGGTGGCCAAGAGGGCTTTTATTTCCTCCAGCCCAGCCATAGCCGCATCCGTCCACTCAAAGTGTTTGGTGCGTCGAAGAAGGCGATAAATAGGTAGCGCCTTTTCTCCTAATCGGGAGATAAACTGGCTTAGGGCGGCCACGCATCTAGTTAGTTTCTGGATTTGCTTGAGGTCTGTTGGGGTAGCCAACTGTGACAGAGCTCGAATTTTAGCCGGATTTGCTTCGATTCCTTTATGGGAGACAATAAAGCGCAAGAGTTTTCCGGCTGGAACGCCAAAAATGCATTTTTCCGGGTTGAGCTTGATGTCATATGTTCGGAGATTGTCGAACATAAGCCTCAAGTCATCTATTAATGTTTCGACATGTCTGGTTTTGATAAGCATGTCGTCTACGTGAGCCTCCACTATTTTTCCGATTTGTGTTTCCAGGCATGTCTGAATCATGCGTTGATAGGTTGCACCGACGTTTTTAAGCCCGAAAGGCATGGTGTTAAAACAGAAGGGACCGTGTGGAGTGATAAATGCCCTTGCGGCTTGATCGGACTCCGCCATCTTGATTTGGTGGTATCCGGAGTATGCGTCGAGGAAACACAATGAGTCGTGCCCGTGGTGGCGTCAATAATTTGAT
The DNA here is from genome assembly GCF_018294505.1 of Triticum aestivum. Taxonomy (NCBI): domain Eukaryota; kingdom Viridiplantae; phylum Streptophyta; class Magnoliopsida; order Poales; family Poaceae; genus Triticum; species Triticum aestivum. The sequence continues at coordinate 287,382,658 of NC_057798.1, read as the reverse complement.
CGATGCGAGGGAGGGGGAAGGGATCCTTAGGGCAAGCCTTGTTAAGGTCTTTGAAATTGACGCATAGGCGCCATGATTTGTCCTTCTTTGGTACCATCGCCAGGTTTGCTAGCCAGTCCGGATGATTTATCTCTCTGATGAATCCGGCTTCGAGTAGCTTGGCTAGCTCTTCTCCCATGGCTTGTCGCTTGGGCTCTGAAAAGCACCGAAGAGTCTGTTTGACCGGCTTGTATCCCTTTAGTATGTTTAGGCTATGTTCGGCCAGCCTGCGTGGGATACCTGGCATGTCTGAAGGATGCCAGGAGAAAATGTCCCAATTCTCGCGCAAGAACTCTCATAGTGCGGCATCTATGGTGGGGTTCAGCTGTGCCCCAATTGATGCTATTTTTGTAGGGTCCATTGGGTGGACCTGGAATTTGACTATTTCGTCTGCTGGTTTGAAAGAGGTGGCCTTGGGTCGTTTGTCGAGTATCACGTCATCCCTGTCCACTACGGAACGCAGCGCAGTTAACTCTTCGGCCGCGAGGGCTTCGGATAATGCCTCCAGGGCTAGTGCGGCAGTTTTATTTTCAGCATGGAGTGCTATGTCCAGATCACCGGCTAGAGTGATGATCCCATTGGGCCCCGGCATCTTGAGTTTCATGTACCAGTAATGGGGTATAGATTGGAAGCTTGTGAATGCATCTCACCCGAGGAGGGTGTGGTATCCACTGCTAAACGGGGCCACTTGGAATGTGATTTCTTAGGACATATAATTCTTCGGTGTGCCAAATACCACATCCAATGTGATTTTCCCTGCGCATCGTACCTCCCGACTAGGGATGATTCCCCTGAAGGTCATGTTGCTTTTCTGAATGCGGCTCTTATCTATTTCCATCTTGTTAAGAGTTTCCTCATAGATGAGGTTTAATCCGCTGCTGCCATCCATCAGCACTTTAGTAAACCAGAATCCATCCACTATTGGACTAAGGACAAAAGCGGCTGGTGCTCGGACTGTTCGGAATTGAGGTTTGTCGCTGGCGTTGAAGGTTATGGCCGTATCGTTCCACGGGTTTATTGCTGCAACATGGCAGATTTCGGCGAGGCTGCGGAGTGCTCGCTTGCGCCTGTTGTTTGAGGCGAAAGTCTCGAAGACGGTCAGTATTGTATTGTTATTTTCTGCGGGATGGTGCTCTGCGGTATTGTCGATGAGAAGGTCCTCCCCGCTCTTAGCCACCTTCCGGAGTATCCAACATGCTCTAAGGATGTGTGTTGGTATGGTGTCCGGTGTGCTGTGAATTTTGCATGGCCAATTGAGCCATCCCTCCAGTACGGTTCCACGCCCTGTAGAGGGCTTTGACTTCTTTGTAATTGGGTTGGGTGACTTGCGAGAGCGCACCCTTTTAGATCGGACGAGGGGTTTAGTTAGGGCCAGGGGATCCCAGAATTTTGTTTGGGTCTTCCAGGCGCTTTCCATCATGCAGTACTTCTGTACTATGGTCGCCAGGCCGCTAAAGTGTGCTATGTCATAGCGACTTATGGCATTAAGAATTCCCTTGTCCGTGAAATTTTTGCAAAAGAATGAGATTGCGTCTTCCTCGCGACAATCCTTAACCCTGCTCATTACAAGGAGGAATCTGGCCCAGAAGTGGTGTACTGTCTCTTGGGGCTCTTGTCTGATGTGGGAAAGATCGCTTGCGTCTGGGTGGGTGGCTGAAATAAAGTCCATGTCCTGACCCAATCTGGAACCCAGGGGCGAAGGAGCTCTAGAGCATGGCAGCTCAGGCTCCAGGATATTGCCCAATATTTGTGGCCCGCAGCCTGATTCTATGTTCGGAGCCTGGGCCACGTTCTCCCGTAGACGGGTATCCAGCTTAGAGAGCTCGGTAATCCGGACATAGTTCGTCCTCAAAATAGAGGAAGAATTGCCGTTTTGTTCCTCCACCACCGCTATCTGATGAGTGATCGGCGGAGAGTTAATCTCCCTTAGGTTGGGTTTAAGCCTGATCCGATCATAAACCGTAATGACTCCCAGGCGGCAATGCGATCCAAGAGCTCGTTCAAGGAGGAGAGCTCCATTGGATCCATCTACTCGGCGAATTCCGGGCTGACGTGGAGGTTGTTTTTGATGACCTGCGATGTCATCATCGGCGCGACGGCCGAACGGGTGGCCATGACGAAACCGCCCAGCCAGATAGTTTGGCCTACAGCCAGGGATCCTCCGAAAGTGATGTTATCCTTGACATTGAGGCGAGCCATCAAGCCTTGTCGGGATGGCACAATAGAACTCTCAATGAAAGCACCAATGTCGGTGTCAAAACCGGCGGATCTCGGGTAGGGGGTCCCGAACTGTGCGTCTAAGGCTAATGGTAATAGGAGACAGGGGACACGATGTTTTACCCAGGTTTGGGCCCTATCGATGGAGGTAATGCCCTACTTCCTGCTTGATTGATCTTGATGATATGAGTATTACAAGAGTTGATCTACCACGAGATCGTAGAGGCCAAACCCTAGAAGCTAGCCTATGATTATGATTGTTGTTGTCCTACAGACTAAACCCTCCGGTTTTTATAGACACCGGAGGAGGCTAGGGTTACACAGAGTCGGTTACAGAGAAGGAAATCTACACATCCGAATATCCAAGCTTGCCTTCCACGCAAAGGAGAGTGCCATCCGTACACAGGACGAAGTCTTCAATCTTGTATCTTCATAGTCCAACAGTCTCGCCAAAGTATATAGTCCGGCTGTCCGAGGATCCCCTAATCCAGGACTCCCTCACTCGGTCTCACCGAGATGGGCTTACAAATTCTTTGTGATTTATTGTAACATTTTCGGTCTAACCGAGTTTGTTCACTCGGTCCCACCGAGTTTGCTTGACCAATCCTTTGTTCGCTTATTACATAAATCGGTCTCACCAAGTTTGAGTAATCGGTCAAACCGAGTTGAGGTTTTACCCTAACCCCTGCACATCAGTCTCACCGAGCTGACCAAGTTGGTCCCACCGAAAAGCCTAACATTCATATTTTGACCTGAATCGGTCTGACCAATTTTTACTATTTATCCCACCAAATTTGGGAATCTGTGTGCAACAGCTAGATTTTGTGTGGAGGCTATATATACAACTCCACCTATTCTTCATTCATGAGGAGAGCCATCAGAACTTGCCTAACTTCCAGCATTCATTTTTTTAGAGAGAACCACCTACTCATGTGTTGAGACCAAGATATTTCAATCCAACCACAAGAATCTTGATCTCTAGCCTTCCCCAAGTTGCTTTCCACTCAAATCATCTTTCCACCATAGCCAAATCTGTGTGAGAGAGTTGAATGTTGGGGAGACTATCATTTGAAGCACAAGAGCAAGGAGTTCATCATCAACACACCATCTATTAGCTTTTGGAGAGTGGTGTCTCCTAGATTGTTTAGGTGTCACTTGGGAGCGTCCTTCAAGATTGTGGAGTTGAACCAAGGAATTTGTAAGGGTGAGGAGATCACCTACTTCGTGAAGATCTACCCTAGTGAGGCAACTCCTTCATGGGCAATGGCCATGGTGGGATAGACAAGGTTGCTTCTTCGTGGACCCTTCGTGGGTGGAGACCATCGTGGACTTGCATAACCTTTACCCTTCGTGGGTTGAAGTCTCACTACAAAAAAATACACTTCCGTGATGATACGTGTTTGTCATAGTAGGTCACGTGTTTTGTCATGCATGTACATCCATGACAAATTTATGAAAGAATCAAGATAGTCATACGTGTGATGTCGTAGAAGTGTTCGATGACATTACCAAAATTATCATCACGGAAGTGTCCACTTCCATGACGATAAATCGCGCGTCACAGAAGTGCTTCCGTCAAGGGTGACCGACACGTGTCACCCACTATAACGGAACACCGTTAAGCTATCGGGTCGGGTTTTGGATCCGATAACCCGTTAACAGCCCCGACCAATGGGGATTTTCCACGTGTAAAATCATCATTGGCTGGAGGAAACACGTGTCGACTCATCGTTGGGACAGATGTCATCCACTCATTGGACAGAAGGCGCCTATGATACGTCGACACGTGGCACGGCCAATCAAGTTTAAATGGGCTGGCCCAACTAAAGGCCCACAAGATTTTGCAGCCCATAATGGGCCGGCCCAGTTAAAGGCCAACGAGATTTTGCGGACTATAATGGGCTGGCCCAGCTAAAGGCCCACAAGATTTTTCTGTGCCATAATGGGCCGGCCCAGGTAAAGGCCCACAAAATTCTTGCGGGTCATACTGGGTGAGCCCAGCTAAAGGCCCACAAGATTTCGAGACATTAATGGGCCGACCCAGCTGTAGGCCCACAAGATTTTGAGGACCCTAGTAGGCCGGCCCATTAACTGGCTGCCATGTTTTGTGCCAAATGTCGGCCCATAATTTATCCGGTCCATTAATGGCGTGCCACGTTCCGGGCCTAATAATGGCACATATAAGATCCGGCTCGTTAAAAGCCTCCCACTTTCTGGGCCAAATCACGGCCCAGATCAGGTCCGGCCCTTTAAGAGGCTTTGGGCTCAATTATGGCCCATATGAGATTCGGCCCATTGACTGGACGCTATGCTTTTGGGCCCACTTGCTAAAGGCCCATTTAGTAATTCGGCCTGATATTAGTTTCGGCCTGTTAAGGGCCCATTTAACATTTTGGCCCTATATTAATTTTGGTCTGTTAAAAGCCTGTCATATAGTTGGGCCTAACTACGACCCGATTTGCATCCGGCCTGCTCGTAGCCGATATCTGATTGGGCCAAACAAGGACCAAGACAACGTTGGCCTGTTAAAAGCCCGTGAACTGATTCGCACAATCATGGGCCGGGTCCATTTCGGGCTGCCGCCGGCCCGTGAGCTATTCGGCACGTTTCAGGCCCAGCCTACTTCTCAGCCTCCTAAAAGCCCATTGAGTTTTCTTGCGAAAAGAGGGCCGGGGGTTACTCAGCCTATTAAAGGCCGAATCTACTAGTGGGTCAGTTTGACAGGGCCAATGATGCGGATCATACATCGTGATTGCATGATGGCCCGATTATGTACCATAATTTTGCGGTTTGGCCGGTTTACTGCGAAGACAGGATATATATACAGTAAAATAACTGCAGCATCGTGAATAAGAAAAAACCTAGACTATACAATAAAGAAATTACGGCATATTACATCCACTGGGCATCAAAGTTCGCCACTATGATAATAAAGCACAAGCAGATAGCATATTACATACACTGGGCATCAAAGATCGCCACCAGTGCAAATAAACACGCCGACAAAATAATATACAAAACCGACAGCACTTCAATAGAGTTCAAGAAAGGTTAGCCCTGCTGGGGAGCTGCAGCGCAAGCATCTGAGCAAGATGATGAGATTGCGCTTGTTCAACACTTATATCTTCCTCACTCTGAAAGATAAACAAGCAGACAGATGACAGGTTTTGCACTTAAGTATCAGTGCTGACAATTCATCACATTTCTTACTAACGAATAAAGTGACATAGTTTAAAATTGCATTAACACAATATGGTATTGTTCAGGTCAAGACATGGCAGGAATTGACATTGTGAAGGAGTTGGCAGCTGCACGACACCACTGGATTACAGATCAAGAACTCATAAGTATTTAGTGTGCTGTCAATTTATCCCAGTTCAGATTGCTAAATAAAGAGGCGGTTTAAATAATAGTAGAATGATATGACATTGTTCATAGTTAAGACATTGCAGAATATGACATTGTGTTGTAGTGGGTAGGTTCACCACACCACTGGATTATGGATGAAGAACAGAAGCATACATGCAGTGCAGAAGAAGATCACTTGCTCTGTATAGTTTAATTTACATGGTATGAAGAAGGAACTTGGTTGTACAACTGAAAACTTAAATTGAGAAGGAGAAACTTTTGTTTATGAACTACATAATAAACTTTAAACATGCAATTTGATGCAAACACCAAAAATAAACAGCTGTTGCAGTCATGCCTAACCAAATATACACAACAAAGTTTGAAGGCTTGAGAAGGACAAACTTACATTACTGGTGAAGACAGGCTCTATAAAGCCCTTGTCCATGTTGATGGGGGGGCAATTCAAGAAGTTTAGCACAAAATGTTCTTCATAAGCATTGCCTTTATTCTACATTTTTTTAAGAGTAAACATAGATGTGATAATATACAAAAAATGGAGAATATTAAAGATAAGATGAAGAGTGATGCTACATAACCAAGTAGCTATAAATGTATGTGCAGAGATATAGGAAAAAGGCACAGCCAAGAGCAATGCACAGCTAAACTTCTTCAGTACCAACCTTATGGTAAGAGTAAATATAGATATGATGTGTAGAAAATGGAGGGCAAAGGAAAATAAGTTGTAGAGTGATAGTACATGAACAACTACCTGTCAATATAAGTACACTGATAAAGGACATCATGTACTTACAAGAACAATGCAGAGCTAAAAAAATTCATTGGCATTGGATATATTCTACACTAATGTAACCATTCATACAAATCAGATAATTTGTAGCGAACAATTGATAAGCAAGCTATCATGCATACTCCTGTCACATAATGAACCAGGTATGTATGCAAGTACAGTGATACAGGACAACAGGTACGAACAAGAGCAAAGCAGCGGGCAGCATATTTTGCGATATCCTGTCGTTCTTTTCAAACCGGAATTCTTCTTCAAGCTGATTTCCTGCAAAAAAGATCCATAAGGCACATGCAGAAAAGTAGAAGTTCAAATTGTCATGTGATTTCATAGATAGTACCTCATCCTGGGAACGAGACCAGTGCATAACAAGGTTTTTCCATTCAATGTCTTCTAAATTTAGCACAAGAGACTTCACCGGAAATTCGTTTATAGACTTGCCATCAAAGTGTGATTTCCTCAGGTAACACCGATACTGCTGCAATGCTTCCTTGAAAAGCACAAGCAATCTTTGCTCGTCATGACTATCCAGATTGACCCTCACCTAGTTACAACAATGTAATGTAAATCACTGATGTGTTCGATCAGCAGAAAACAAGAAAATAATAACCATGAATAATAGCACTTACACGTAAGTTGGATATGAAGATGTGAAAATGGTGTTTGTCTTAACTATAATCTTCCCATGATGGGAATATATGCACGTAGTCCCTAACAACATTGAAATCATTGTCTTTTAAACTGGGAATAAATGGAATGGGGTTCCAATCTGCAGGAATTGGCCATCTCTGCAGTTGGGATAGGTCTTCGGCCAGTGGACTTGCTGTAATTTTTGCCAGAGTTGGATTTTTATGTGGTACGACTGGTGCTATGGCAAATGAAATCGGTATACCTTTTGCTGGAGTGCAGGTCCTGTGTGGTGGGGCTATTAGTGTGGCCAGTGAAGTATGGGTACAATCTGCTAGAGTCGGTCCTATGTTTTGTGTCACTAGTTGTACAACCAATATAAGTGGGCGCTGTCTGATTTCTCCGGCACCACCACGTTTTTCAAGGACTTTGCTGGTGCTCCTTCAGGTTCGGCAATCACCCTCTTCCTTTTTGATGTCTGATGCACAAGAACAACATTTGAGTGGAAAAACATGGTATGATGACAGATGGAATATGTATTGATAATGGATGGGCATGGCATCTCGAGTTATAGGATGTGGTCAATCCCTAGGCAATGAGCTCGGCCATTGCATCGCTCATCTATCATTGAACCGCGCCAGCGCAAGATAATGCTTAGACAAATATTGTCAAGCTAGAAGTGAGGGCTTCCCATGATTGCCGGCGAAATTAAAAAAGCTGCATGTCCATGTCAACGCTGGCGTGGTCTTTGCGCTCCTCCCTTACTTACTTGTCCTCAGTGGTAATTTTTTTAATCTATTTTTGCTTCATTTTTTTCACACCAAGCCACATTTGTTTCACCCCTAGCCCACTTGTCAGCTCAACAATCCCCCGAAATGCTTCCTTCCTTCATTTATATAATTTGGTAGCCTTCAAATTCTTTCCTATACCCACAAATCTGCCTCAAATTCCTTCCTTTTAATACACAAGTATTCATAATTGTCCATGCAACCCACAATCCTGAAAGCCATCCATCCTTCCTTTATACTACTAATTTCGTAGCCCACAAAGTAACCTTCAAATATTTCCTATAATACCACCTGCAAATCCGTCCTCAATTCTTTCCTTTAATACACAAGTGTTCTTTATTTCCTTTAATACCCATAAATCAGCTCTCAAATTAAGCCTTCCCTCTTGTCCGCTCTCTCACGGCCCTCTTTTTAGGCGACTTGCTGATAATACACGGGACTTGCTTGTATATAAATTGGTACGAATATTTTTAAAGTGACGATGTGGTACTAACTTCAAACAAAATAACTTGGCTTAGTTGGTTGTTGTGCTGTTCCACGGGACAGGAGGTCATGAGTTCGATCCCCAACAGCTATTTTTCTCATGCACGGCCCAGAAGGGGCCTGGCGTGCTATGTGGCCCAAATACATATTTTTTGTGGATCGAGGGTAGAGTTCGGTTTTAGTACCACCTCGTGTATATGTCTTAATTTTATAATTCAAACTGAAAGCGTAAAATCACGTGAAGAAGCGTATTGTGACGGTGAACCCACGGAGTCAATCCGTGCTTTATTATTAGGGAAAGATATATAATAGCAAACATGCCCGTGCGTTGCAACGGGAGAATCACACACTCATAGCTTATAAGCATGGATTAACCCCTCCCTCCCAAACACACACATGTCCATGTCTTCTATTTCAAGATGACTTTCTCAAAGGAGGCTCGAATATTCTCTCTTTGGCATGTCCTCTCCTCTGTTGCTCCATCCCTCAATGAAAAAAAAATGAAGACGAAATCAATTGTCCACCCTATTTGACCCTTCTTGTTCTTGAGGCACTCGCCCACTAGGAAGGAAGCTCAATAGCTCATATTTCTACAACCACTACATGGTTCATCGGTGCTTCGATACGGAGCCAACATCAATTACCATAAATCAGAATTGGCCGTGTCAAAGGGTCAAGATTCACATTTGACGAGATTGAGAACGCCTAATAGAAACTTTCAACAAAGATTATTTTCCTTGCATAATTTTCCACCTTCCTCCATCCTGCCGCTAATATAATATAATAGGGAAGAGTGAGAAGTTAGTGTCAGAAATAGGAGAGATTTTTTTGATCTGATCCGCTATCTTCGCTTTTGATTCCATTTGGATTATGACTCATCGTGTCGAAGACGCACTCCACCATGGCCACATCCGGACGATTTTGTCTGGCAAAGATTATCACCTCACAAGACCCGACCTAAATTCTAAGAGCAGGAAAAAAACTACGTCATGGACCAATTCACAAGAGGTTTCGATCTAGGGCTGATGTTAGGAAACAATATGTACCCTCGTCCTTTCAATTATTAACCCACGAGTCGTATGAATATACTTGGTTCAGAGAAAAATCAGTATAATTTCTTTTTGAAAAGAAGATCTAAAGCATACTGAGTAATAATGAAACATTGGGTTTTTAAGGATGGGTGTAGATCAAACCTGCATGTTTCCAACATTAACTTGCGTGCAACAAGAGATACATACGTATGTATGCAGAGGCCAAAGCAAACATTAGCAGATGATGAGCTACCGCCGGCAAGTACTTTTTCAACTCCTTGCATAGGTACGTGTAGAGAACAAACCAAACATGATGATGTGATGAAGCTTCCGCCAACAATTACTTGCCGTCGACTCCTCGCATGCATGCGCCTTACGAACGCTTCATCTTTCGTTCGGTAATTAAGTGCCAAAGAGACGTTGATCAACACCACGACTTGATCAGGAAGCGCCCTATGACTGTCTTTTGCATGTACCTGATGAAACACTTGGGCTGTCAAATAGAGTTCCAGTTCGATGGCCGGAGGGGGTGAGTGTAGGTGCTCCGCTGGTGCCTGTTATATGACTCCTCGTCAATGGTGTTGGTGAACATGTCCACCATGGCTCCGTGCTAGCAAGGTCGACACCAGCTTGACATAGGACCATGGCTTCCTCGCCTCGCCGTTAGGCAGCTCGATGGCCTAAGTAATCATTTGACAAGCACTGATCATGATTCATGACTGAGGATGAAGACCGTGGTCAACAGAGTAAGGACAGTACATGCAAATAAAAAGTGTGTCTACGCATATCGATGAGAATCAGGTTCAATACCATGGCGGTACTATACCTGCACGATGTATTTACCTGACAATATCTATGTCGAAATCATAGAGGAGCTACTCATAGTTAGAGAAGATGAGCGAGTTGGCCTCGGAGGTGGCGATGATCCACTCGTACGCAATCTTAAGTAAATCAGGGATCGTCGTCATCATGCAGTCATGCTGGATGTTCATCCTAGCTGAGTGTTCTTTCTCCAGGTCCAGTCTGACCAGCATCATCGGCAGGACACAATGAATCCACCAAGCGCTGCTGGTTTGCGGCCACCTCTAATCTGTGGCTCTACACCGACGCATCGCTCGATGATGGAGCTCCGTCGTTCCTTCGCGCGGGACTGTGATCATGCAGGCCTCAGATTGTAGTTGATGTAGGATCGAGCCGCGGTGGCTCGCATCGGCGGTTGAGCTGATCGACCTCATCGACAGAACCTTGAGTAGGCGAGACACGGATCTCGTCAGATGCATCGGAGGTAGCTATCACCAATGACCTAACCCATCGTGATCTCCTTTTCGACTCAAATAGGTACAAACAGAGACGGCCGGATTAAGGAAGGGATATTACATGGTAGGATTCCAATTCGAGTTGTCAAGAGTTTTTTTCCTTTTTTTCATCCATTCGACGTGCATAGTTCGTTTTTCCTTTATTCTTCACCAAGCCAAACGTGTAGACTTTGTCTGTAGTGCTTTTGTGTTTTTTCCCTTGCCTGTGTGTACTGCAACTTATATAGGACAAAAAAAACACATAAATAGGGCGGACGAAAACAACAACGCAGCGGGGATATATAGATAGATTAGTACCACCTTGGATATAAAAAATAAATATAGACGTGTTGAAGAAAAAAACTGAAAGCATAAATTCACATAAAGAAAGCATATTGTGACGGTGAACCCACGGAGTCAATCCGTGCTTTATTATTAGGGAAAGATATTCTGAACAAGAATCAACAGGTGGGGAGCATACGAGTTTCATTGCTTCCAGAATGGCACTCAATGCCTTGGTGCCAATTTTGTAAGTCATTGCAGGGTTCCACAATATTCTTCTGATGCGCGGATTCTAATATTCACTGTAATTGTGTATAATATTTGAGAACCATGAAAACATAAATAGTTGTGAGATTATCTTTGTAATGCAGATGATATTCTAATATAGGGGCGCCCCTATAAACACTTATGTGCTATCACTGGATTCTGATGAGAGAGCTCATGTGTGCTGTAATATCGTGCGTGCATTTATATAATCTGGCACAAGTACACACAAAAATAGGCTCCAGAAGTAAGGATAGCTGGCAGATGATAGGTTCATAATGTACTGTATAGATAGTTTATTGTCAAACCATGATAACAAGAGCACAGAACAACTAGGCAGATCATAGTGTACATAACAGGGGTACACCATAACAACGATATATAAATCGGGAAAGTGGAACAGGCTTGAAAATACGCTGTTGTATTGCTGCTAATCATTGAAAGCCTATCGATCACGTACAGGCCAGCACTATCGAACATGGTAAAGAAGAGCAATTAGATTTTGGATAATAAAATGTTGGTTGCATAGTGCCCACACATGATGAACCAGAGCGCATTAAGAATGCAACTCCCAGCTGTCTCTTGACCATTTCAGGCGGTTGGATGAAGATCCTATGTCTCCTAACCCTTCTTCTTCCTCGTCTCTGATTCTTCCCATACAGAACACCGCACGGGCCGCCGGCCGGACCACCGGCCCCCACCGCATGTGTTCCTCCGCCACCCCCACCCCACACCCGCGTCGAGTTTTCTTCGTTGGGCGAGGCCCCACAACCACCCGATACCCTTGGATCTCACCGGCGAACTCCGATGAGCTCTGAAAAATCGACTGACCCTATTTTGAAATTTAGTCTACTGTAATTTAACTAGTGTGGAATATAAAAGGGGAAAACCATAAGCATTGGGAGTATAGTGTTGAGTGTGCCATGGCGGATCTGAAGGTGCAAACCGGACAAAGGCAACTTCGCAACCAAGACAAGAAATCAGAGTAAAGCAGTGGAGATCTATTTTCTTGCTGCGATAAATAAGTTGAGCAGATACGAAAGAGTACCGCCTCTGGTGCGGCGCCGTGTATGCATCTGGTGAGAATTTGACGGTGTTGCGGTAGCGATGGCTATCGGCAGCGTGGAAGCAGATATAGGAGGGTAGACGGTGGCGGTGGGGCGCGGTGGACGAGATGGTCGTAGGAGCAGCGCCGGCAAGGTGGACGACGACGGGGATGAAGCGAGAGGACGGGATGCAAGGATCCCGGTCCAAAGGCATGGATGAGAGAGGTCGATCTCTTGTAATGGATGGCGGCGTCGGGGTATCAGCTCCGGCATGGTGGAGGAGGACGGCGGTGGATGGGGTGGCGGACGGCGGCGGACGGAGGAGGGTGGGGTGGAGAGGGTGTTTCGGCGCCCACGGAGTACGAATGGGGAAAAGGGATGTAGAGAGGAAGGGGGGAACCATGTATTCAGGGCGCTCTTGTCTCAAATGCGAGGAAATTTACAAACTTAGCCCCCGTTTCAAATTTCTACTACATCACAACAACATTAGTCAGTTGGGGATAGGACGGTAATCTCGCATACACAGAATATTTGTCAACGAGAGTTTGTTTTTGGCGCCCACCGTGTATGAATATGAATCGGGGAGGGAGTCGATTTCGGCCGAGGGCACACTGTGTTTTGGCGCCCACCGTGTATGAATCTGGGTGAGAGCGGTTACGTCACATTTGGGTGAAATTACAAACCTACCCCTATCGAAACCTATAGAAATCCAGCAGATAGGCTTTGTGTGGCAGGGATAGGCAGTAGTGATTTCCATCTCGGAGATTTTGGTTTCGGGCGGTTACTGCGACTTTCCCCGCTTCGTTCAAATTTTGCACAGTGCACGTTTTACCGTGCCAACTCAATTCAAATCCCATTTGTATTCTACTATTTTTTTCGCGCAGGATCCATTTTCAATTGGAATTACATTCTATATACATCATTTTTTATATATATACTTTCAAAAGCACAACACCATTTATACATAAATTTGGTTTACAAATGGCATGATATCAGATTCATAAGGTTGTATCCATCAATTTGGATTTTCAAATATTTGAAAGCACTTTACGTTGAAATCCAATGTATGCATTCCTCGCTAACTGTCTCCAATTAATGTGTGTTTCATGCGGGTTTTTTTTAACTTCTCAAACATGTATAATGTGTTTCACACACGCAACATATAGTGTAATCCCGTTTAGACATTAATTGCATATAAACCATGCATTGTTTGTAATTAAAGAATATATGGATCACCAATATTGATAAACTATATAACATTACATGTGTGCCCAAATTCAAATGAATATGCATGTTTGATACACCAATTTGCGTTATAATATTATCGATGTCGTGATCTCCAGTTTAAATATTTGAATCCCCTTTAATCCAGGTATTCGTCTCATATAGCTATCACTCATGCTTATATAGGACTATCTCTCTGGACCTATATGCGTTCATCGTCTCTCAGGCATCTCTAGTGCTACATGTATGTCAACAATGATCTTTTATCTTCGTAACACACTGACGGTACTATCTCCATCGACCTTCATCACTCTATCTCTCTCTAAGTATACCTCGCTCCCTGCTATGTGTCACTAGCTATGATTCTCCATGTGGAATCTCTTTCTCTCACACAAACACAAAAGTTTTTCTCCCGGGGTCTCATTTCTCTCAACTATTCCCATGTGTGCCACTCGCACACCCCTCATACAGAGATGTCTTTCGCTCCTTAGATATGAGAACCTACGACTCTTCCTCTTCAATATCTCTTTCTCACGCACAAACACAAACTCTATCTCCCAGGGTCTCATATTTCTCCATTGTTCTCTTGTATGTCGCTCAAACACACCCTCTCTCCCTAGAGATATCTTGCATTCCCTCATATGTCTCTCTAGCTATCACTCTCATTGTGAAATATCTTTCTCTCTCGTAGACACAAAACTCAGTCTCTCTGGATCTCATTTCTCTCTGATATTTGTTTGTATGTGACTCACATGCACCCTCTCTCTATCTCTCTCACACCCACACACATAACCCAGCCTTCTGGTCCACTCGACTCCTATCTCAAGTGCACACTAGCTAGCATCTTTATCTTTCTATTTATCTGTTTCTCCATCAACCTTCTTTCTCGCCCTCACTCTTGATTCCTATCACGCACACTACATATGTTTCTATCTACATACAGTCAAGTGCCCTCTCACACACATATATAACTTCACCTTTGAACCACCCGATGGTCATCTCCGACACCCAAACTAACGGATGTCTCTCTAGCTACCATCTCCATCTCTGTATCTATCTGTAGTTTCTGCGTCAACATTTCTTTCTCGCACAGAGTCTTCCTTCCTATCACCCACACTATATATGTCTATCCATACATATGCATTTATAGGTTGATCTCTTTTGCACAATCGTTGCGCCTCACCCTCTCTGCTCGCCATAGATGCATGCTCCAGCCCACGCCACTATCTCTTAAGGACAAAAACACATGCTCAATTGTCGGGCCTTCTTCCCTGCATTCTCACATGCATGCATATTGTCATGCTGATCCGTCTCTCCCATGTCATTGATCTTAGGACTTATGTCTTCTTTCTTTTATCTCGATCATGCGCGCGCGCACACACACACATCCCACGTATACATGTATACCTCTCACACATGCACGTTCAAGGTCTCTATGTCTCCATACGTAGTTAATTACCCTCAATCCTAACGCCACATCGAATCGTTCTCCTCTTTTGTGCAGACAACTTCCACGTAGATGGGAAAAACACACACTCACACTTAACAA
>NC_057798.1:287357453-287367124 GCF_018294505.1 Triticum aestivum | reverse complement strand
CACACACACACACTTGGACTCCATCTCTCTCTCACACACACACACACAAACTAAGACTCCATCTCTCTCTCTCTCCTCTCTCTCTCTCACACACACACAGACACACCCACACACCACACACACACTAATACTCCATCTCACACACACATGCTCTAGGCGGAGCATTTGTTCCTACCACCCTTCATCCAACCTTACCCGTATGATAAACAATCACCTTTATTTAGTTGCATAACATGGACAGATTCCACTTTACTTTAGTAGTCAGCAAACTTATCATCAGTATACCCTTATAAAAAACGAGTTGGCGATGATGGTGTGCCCGCCATCTTGTAATACAGACCGTATGATCTATATCTGACGGATAGGAAGCAAACTATTATAATTTTACAAAAGATACCCGCACCTCTCTCCACATCATTATCTCCCACAACCTCATTGCTCAGCAATTAAAAAAGGAATAAGTCTCTGGAACAATCTAGCATGCATGGTGGCCGCTGCCGCCTGCCGGCGCCGTCCATCCCCGTGCCTCCGCCCATCCCGACCACCATTCACCACCACGCTCCACTCCTCCTCGCCTTATCTCTCATCTTTTATTTTTTCGATGACATTCTCGAGATACCAGTTTTCCGATAAAATTCTCGAGATATCATTAGTTTTTACACATGGGATTACTCCTGCATGGGTCAATCACAATAGGTGTTTTGTAAAAAAATGCATATTGATGTTCCGTGCAATGCATGAGAATCTTGCTTGTAATTATATAACGCAAATCACGAGCAGGAAGTGTCATTTTTTTGACATAACCACGTTAACATGGCCACGTAAATCACGAGCAGGAAGGAGAAGGGAAGCGGGCTGTGGAGTAATGTTTTTTACCACAATTTCTTAGGAAACTGAGTGCAATAATTGAGTAGTTTTGCAAACTACCATTACTACTACACCTGAAACGGTTCAAAACCTATACTCCCTTGCCAGCGCACTCTTCCCGCGTGAAACGGTCGGTGTCGCCCTAGAGCGTCAGTGCCGCATTAGTGCCCGACCAGAGCGGAGGCGACCTCTCACTAGGGCCGGCTTTGAAGTGGCGCGACGGTCGAGAGAGCGTCGTTTCCCGGTGCACGCGACTGCTCTGTGTCGAGACTGGCCATAGGCCCTGTTTGGATCCATGGGTTAGAGTTAGTTTGAGCTAGTTGGGGCTCAAATAGCCCTAAAGTATCCAAGCATGAGGGTTTAAATTGGAGCAAGTTGCACTGAACCCACCAAAAAAACTATCCCACCCAAGAGGTGCTAACTGGAGATAGTTCTCATTGGGACCACTGAAAAATCACTTTTCTCTCTCCATGAAGTGCATTTATCGTCAATCTAACCGTGTCACCCAAACACCTCTTTGGCTACAGTTATTTCAGGGTTAGTCATGAGTTAGTCTAACCTCTAGCTAAGCTAAAGTATCAAACAGGAGCAGTATAGGACATGCAAGTGGCTCAAAGCATACAGGCAAATTGGTACGTGAAAGGATTTATTTCTTTTTGAAAACGAAATGTGAAAGGAATTTTTTTAGAATGCTCTTGGCATGTCGCTAACATGTGATAGTTAACCGACCTCAATAGACGGCAAAAACGCCAGCCCGCCACACTTTGATGGAGATGAGGAGGGAGAAGCGATACAGGCTGCTGGATTACTAGAGATAGGTGTCGCACGGAAGCCAAGAAATATGGTGATAGCGTGGGTTAGCCATGTACTAGTATGATGTAACTACACTGGGCTGCCGTGTTTCGTACTCTTCCAGTCCACTATGGAGATGATTGGTTAATTTTATATCGCTGAATAATATTAAATATTATGGGTGGAGACGCTCCACCACGACGTTCCTTGCTCCTTCTCGGTCTTCCGGAATCTATGTTCTTACACTCTATTTTTCATGTGAGCTTTGTTCATCCTTTTGCCAACACGCGAGACATCTAGCATCAAGGCGCATGTGTTATGCAATGATCGTTCCATCTATATGAAGAACACATGGCACTGGAACTGCGAGACAGACATGTACCCACGAGTGGACGTACGAACCTGAGTAATGTAGCGCAGTAAGTGAAGTAGAAAGGCAAAAATGGTATGAACATGCGTGGCATACAGGGTGTGTTCGGTTGCGTTCTCGTCTCAGCATAGTTGTTCCCTCTTCATGCATGCTCAACTCAACACCCCTCTTCATGCATGCTCTCTTCATGCATGCTTCTAGTGTATTTGTGCTAAACTAGTGTGGACTCATGCACCCTCCATACACTCTACCAAACACCCAAAAGTAGGTCGAGAAGGGAAATCTTGGGAGGCATTTGTCTCTTACTACGTACTACCACTAAATGTTGTACGTGCAATGCACGGTGATGTTATGGAGTACGTGCCTAAGTACTCTACTACTACTATATTAGTTGGAGACATATATTAACTTTTATATTTGTTTACGTGTATGCCCCGAGACCTTCCAACTAGATGTGTCTTTCTCTCCAGGTCGCACTTTGTTCGTTCATACAACTAAGTACTACTACGTGTGGTCTCCGACCTAGAAGTGGAAGAAGTGGAGATGCTCTACCACGCTGTTTTTTTTACGTTGGGCTCTACCACGCTATTCATGTCCCACACCTTTCGCTGACATGTGGGACATCCAGCACGTGCCGTGTTTGGCACCCTTCGTCGTAAGAGTTGAAACGCTAGCATTCATCAGAAATAAAAAATAATTATAAATCGGCAGTGATACTATTTTTTTGCGAACCAATCAGTAGTGATACTATACCACACGGTTTCATTGCTCCTCGATATCGGAAAGAATACTTTCGTTCGCCAACATGTGGGACGTCGACCATCCTGGTCCACTTGCCATGCACGCAGAACTCCAAGGGAGAATCACCCAGGTCATCGCGTCGCAGTAACAATGACTAATGAGCGGTCAAATCACAGGCCCACTTCCCACTTTGAAGTTGCTCGGATGAAGGAACCATCATGACTTCGTTGAATTCCGCTTCTTGAAGAAAACTATAGTACCAGTAGTACTGCTAGCTACAGTATTTACTCCAACAGAGGCCTCCTTTCGTTCATAGGATAGGAATATGAAAATCATAGGAAGTGAGATGACATGCATCTCAATTCCTATAGAGAAAGAGATGCCATTTGATGCATAGGATAGGAATTTTTCCATTTAGTCTAGGCTAATGTACTGGTAATTTGCTCTAAAAACTACAGTAGTAACTAGTAGTACTGGTACACGCTCGTACTCAGACACAGACACACACACTAACTACTAGTACTACTACTTCTCACATGCTGGACAAATGCCTTCGTTCTCCTACCCGGCTTTGTCGGCGACACCCCACCGTGGTTGGATCTTCACCAACCTCTCCGCAGCAGCGCATGCGTCCTTTTCTTTCTTGCGGCGGCGGGCCTCTCTTTTCTTAAGTGCTTTCTGACTTTTCCGCTCCCTCTGTGCGGCTTTGGCCACCTCTTGCTCTACCGCCCATTCGGCCTTGGCATCTTCAAATTCCTCCCACATAGTTGTGAGGTTGCGAGCAGCGATGAACTCGGCACGGCGGGATGCCATCGCTTCCCTACCATTTTGTGTGCGTTCATGGGCGGCGATGTACTCGGCGCGGCGGGGTGCCATTGCTGCCTTACCGGTTAGTGTGCGGTGCGGTGGCATGAACGACGCTTGGTGAGAGCTCTGGGGTGGAGTGGCCAGACAACCATATAGAGCATTGGTTTGTCAAGAGCTCAAGGACAGAAGACGAAGCAAATTAGGATTCCCCTTCAATCCTGGTCATTTATTACCGAGTAAAATGCATTGGCGGTCATCGAACTTGTCTTGATAGCTCACTTTGATCATTGTATACGAGATATGGTGATTATATTGTCGCTAGCTCAGCGTATAGCTCCGTATTTGTATGGTTGACCAGTCAAACAGTCCGCATGCGGCTGAAACGGTCACCATCTCTCCATAATGTCAATGCCGCATTCACTGGACTCAACTGCAGGTGCAATTGGTGTGTCACTGACATGCGGGCCGGACGCCCGTTGGGCCCACATGTCAAACACCCAAACGCATCTGCAGTTAAGTCACTGAAGCAGCGTCCGCATTCACACCCGACTGTCACAACCTAGCTAGTCATGCATTAGAGTGTTGCATCATGTTTACTCATTCATCAGAAACTTGAAATGGGGATGACAGAACCCCCAGTCCCCTCTGAAACCAACTAGGGCTACTAAAATAATTTTTCAATGAACCTGAAATGCCCTTCTAAAATGCCCATCATTTTTGTCTTGGTTCAGAACCTCTGCCAAAAATGGTGCACATTTTCCTAGGCCATCCTAGGGTTTTTGAATTAAATCATAAATATTTCAATTTGAGCATTTAAAATAATATAAAATATTTAAATGCTCAAATATCTCCAAACTAAAATGTTTCATGTTGGAAATAATCCAACTATGGGCCAGGAATAGTTTGGTGATTTTTGAAGTTGCCTAGGTATTTTATTTAATTCAACAAAGTTGCAGATATATTAAATAAAAACAGAAAACAGAAAAGAAAGGGGAAGACTTCCCTGTGCGGCCCAGCCAGCTGGCCGGCCCAGCCAGCAACCGACCCAGCCCAGCACTGTAGCTCCCCGTCGTCTTCCTCCCCTCGCCCCGAAGCTGCTGCGTGCTCGCGCGCGCGCGGCCGCGCGGCCACCTCCTGCTTGCCGACGCCCTCCTGGCCGCGTGGACGACGCCCGCAGCCCGTCCCGATTCCCCCTGCTCTCTCTCACTCTCCCCGGCTCTCTCCTTCCTCTCCCTCGCTCTCCCTCTCACACGGCCGAACACCACCGTCGCCACCGTTCGCCGTAGCAGTCGTCTCCGACCACCCCTCGCTCCCCCGACTAGCTCAGAAGCTCCGCCACAACTCCCTCTTCCTCCCCACCGCTCCACGGGTCTCCGGAAGCCCTGCATCGCCGCCACGTCGCCGTTCCCCTCTTCGGACTCCGACCACCGTCGCCGTCAAATTCGTCGTCTCCGGCGCGTCCCCGAGCCCGCTTCGACGCCCACTGCAACCGCGGTGAGCTCCCGGATCGTTTCCCCATTCTTCCCTGGTCTCTCCCGACCTCTAGGCCCTAGCTCCACCTCGACCGAGAGCTCCACGCCGCCGGCGATGTCGCCGTCGTGGCCACGGTCGCCGTAGCGCCCAACCGAGCACACCATCGTGCTCCACACATCACCAGGAGCACGTAGAATGCACCAACGCCTCCCCAAACCCCCTGCAACACTGATCCCGACCGCACCCGAACTCCGGCCGCCGCAGCCGAGCTCGCCGCCGTCAACTCCGGCCACCCCGACCCCAACCACCACCACCAATAGACGCGGCTCAACCTCAGCAACACGTAGATGCCTTCCGCCGTCCATTTGGTCGCCGGAATGGCAAAAGGCACTCTCGCCGCCGTCTCGGATCTCGCCGGCGTCATGTCGCCGGTGGGGTTTGACTTGACCGACCTGGGGTTTGACCCCCCAGGGTCACTGACGCGTGGGCCCTGTCGGCCAGATGGTTAGGTTAGCGCTAACTACTGTTAGTCAACCCCCCCTGACACTGACAGTGGGCCCCAGCGCCACTAATTAGTAATTAGAATTAATCTAAATCTGTTTAACCCCCCCTGTCACTGACGTGTGGCCCCCACACGTCAGGTTTGACCTCAGCCAGCCACAGTTGACCACTGACGTCATGCTGACGTCATGCTGACGCAATAATTATATTTCTGGAATTAAATTAAATCAGGAAATTCCAGAATATTAATTAAACTTCCAAAATTCATAACTTTTATTCTGTAACTCCAAATTGGACAAATTATATATGAAAAATGATCAGAAAAATCCAATCTATCCATCTGTACTATTTTCATGCATGATCAAACAAGTTAAATTGATGATTCAAGCAGAACAAGGAAAAGCACTTTAAAAGGCCATATTTGAATTTGAAATTTGAATCTTTGATTCAAATTTGTTCAAACCCTTCTGGCTTTAGTTGCATTAGCCCAATACACTCATATTGCCATGTTTCATGCATGCATCATATTGTTGCACATTGTTTGGTGATGCTTGTGTATCGATGCCCTTTGCGACAGGTTCTGTCCCCGAGGAGTACCGTGATTACCCTAACGAAGAACCGTATCCGTGCATCGAACCATCAGGCAAGCAACCAACCATTTGATCATATCGATACAATCCCATGTTCTCGCTCCTGCTCTCTTTTACTGCATTAAGACAACGCGATTCAAACTGCTGTGTGCTACGGTAGTTGAACCCATTTCCTCTGCATGACCTGTCATTGCCACAGTAACTACATGAAACCCACTAGCATGTGTAGGAGTTGATTGAGCCATATGTATGTGTTGTTCCTACCTTGCTATGCCTGCTATGCTTAGAGTCGTGTCAGGTCTGGTTCATCTGGGTGATGGGCTAGAGTGAAATGATTATGTCGGTAATGAGAGTGGTGTGGTGAACACGATTTGGTAAAGGTATCGATGAGAGGCCATGTAGGAGTACATGGTGGGTTGTTTCATTGAAGCCGACCTTAAGCACTGAGATCTGTATGCGTGATTTAAGAATCAGCTACTACCATACATTGGGCCCTGAAATATGACCCCCCTCGACTTCTTATTCACCTTAGCTCTCTATCCAGGAGTTGCAAGTAGTTTCTGGTGTTTGTAGCCTACTGGAGGCCGTGGACAGCGCTGACCGTAGGGGTGGGCTGTGATGCGGTAGGTACGTGGCCGGGTGTACCGAATACCCGTTAGGTATCTCGGGAACCCTGTTCACATCGTTCGGGGCCGTATGGGAAACCTCGGCCGGACTCCCTGCGGATGGAACCTGAATAGGCGATAAACCTAGACTAGAGGCTTAAGTGTTTAGGTAGGTCGTGGTCTACACCCACGTCGGCTTTCGCTTGAAGTCTGCCGAGCACATGTCGTGTGCAGACGCTAAGTGGTGGAAACATGTATGAAGAAGTACACCCCTGCAGGGTTATCATAATCTATTCGAATAGCCGCGTCCGCGGTAAAGGACTACTTGGTTGCCTATACAGTTCATAGACAAGTAAATGGAAACTGTTAAAAGCCTCAAGATAAGTGTGAGTGCCGAGGATGGCTCTTCCGTAGGAAGACGGAGGTGGATCCTCGGTAGTGTATTGAAGTGGTGAGTAGTGGACTCGTGTGCGCAAAACCATTTCAGTTGGAGTATCGTAGGATAGCCTAGCCAAGAGTCAAAGCTGGCTTGCTGCAATAACTCCACCAACCCTTCTTGATACTATGCATGTATGTAGGATCTGATGTAAGTCTTGCTGAGTACCTTTGTACTCATGTTGCTATAATCTACATTTTTACAGAAGACGCTGCAACCCCTTCTGATGGGTTCTATGTAGACGTTGACATCAACGAGTAGGCTAAAGACCCAGGTGGTGACCCTGAGCTTGTGAAGGACCACGTAGTATAGCTAGGCTTTCCAAGCCTCTTTTATTTTACTAGTTGTCTGTACTCAGACAAGTTACTTCCGCTGCTGGTTTGTATGACTGTATGACTTGTATGTTGGGTCGTGAGACCCGTACCTCTGTGTATGTTATGTATGGCTCACTGAGCCTTAAATAAAGTACTTGTGTCATAGAGTCATGTTGTGATGCTTCGTTGTATTTGCACATATCGAGCATATTGTGTGTATGATTGAAATGCTTGGTATGTGTGGGATCTGACTATCTAGTTGTTTATCTTTAGTAGCCTCTCTTACCGGGAAATGTCTCCTAGTGTTACCGCTGAGCCATGGTAGCTTGCTACTGCTCTGGAACACTTAGGCTGGCCGGCATGTGTCCTTCTTCGTTCCTGTGTCTGTCCCTTCGGGGAAATGTCACGCTTTGAGTACCGGAGTCCTGTTAGCCCGCTACAGCCCGGTTTACCGGAGTCCTGCTAGCCCAGTGCTACAGCCCGGACCCACTTGCTGATGACCGACACGTTCGAAGCTGGGTCATGGATGCCTGTCCCTGTAAGTCTGTGCCACTTTGGGTTTACGACTAGTCATGTCAGCCCGGGCTCCTTATCATATGGATGCTAGCGACACTATCATATACGTGAGCCAAAAGGCGCAAACGGTCCCGGGCAAAGGTAAGACGACACCCGTGGGGATACCGTGCGTGAGGCCGCAAAGTGATATGAGGTGTTACCGGCTAGATCGATGTGACATCGAGTCGGGGTCCTGACATTTGCCTTCTTGATACTATGCATGTATGTAGGATCTGATGTAAGTCTTGCTGAGTACCTTTGTACTCATGTTGCTATAATCTACATTTTTACAGAAGACGCTGCAACCCCTTCTGATGGGTTCTATGTAGACGTTGACATCAACGAGTAGGCTAAGACCCAGGTGGTGACCCTGAACTTGTGGAGGACCACGTAGTATAGCTAGGCTTTCCAAGCCTCTTTTATTTTACTAGTTGTCTGTACTCAGACAAGTTACTTCCGCTGCTGGTTTGTATGACTGTATGACTTGTATGTGGGGTCGTGAGACCCGTACCTTTGTGTATGTTATGTATGGCTCACTGAGCCTTAAATAAAGTACTTGTGTCATAGAGTCATGTTGTGATGCTTCGTTGTATTTGCACATATCGAGCATATTGTGTGTATGATTGAAATGCTTGGTATGTGTGGGATCTGACCATCTAGTTGTTTATCTTTAGTAGCCTCTCTTACCGGGAAATGTCTCCTAGTGTTACCGCTGAGCCATGGTAGCTTGCTACTGCTCTGGAACACTTAGGCTGGCCGGCATGTGTCCTTCTTCGTTCCTGTGTCTGTCCCTTCGGGGAAATGTCACGCTTTGAGTACCGGAGTCCTGTTAGCCCGCTACAGCCCGGTTTACCGGAGTCCTGCTAGCCCAGTGCTACAGCCCGGACCCACTTGCTGATGACCGACACGTTCAAAGCTGGGTCATGGATGCCTGTCCCTGTAAGTCTGTGCCGCTTTGGGTTTACAACTAGTCATGTCAGCCCGGGCTCTTTATCATATGGATGCTAGCGACACTATCATATACGTGAGCCAAAAGGCGCAAACGGTCCCGGGAAAAGGTAAGACGACACCCGTGGGGATACCGTGCGTGAGGCCGCAAAGTGATATGAGGTGTTACCAGCTAGATCGATGTGACATCGAGTGTGGGTCCTGACAGCGTTGGCATCAGAGCCGGACTGCCTGTACGTTCTCCAAGCCAAACTGGTCGATGTTGAGTCTAGAAATTCTTTAGTTATATGTAGGGGAATTGTTTGTGGGATGGAACGTAAGGCTCTTTTTACTCCTTATACCTTATGACTTTCTGATCTGAGTCAGTCCATTCTTCCACCGGGGGTTAGGGAATTAGGATCTATTTCTCTATCAGGATCACGTGTTACTAATCAGTAGTACCTTATAAGTTTGATGGATACAAGCCTAGTTCAGTTCTACTACCACATCATGTTGCCAGAATGGTTTCAGAACTTTGATATGATGATGTTGAGTGTGTACGAAATCCTTTGTCAAATGTCTCAAAATCCTTTTTGAGCATTTACAGCTGTTATGCTGCCGAAATTTTGCTAGAAATTCTAATGCCTTTGCATTATGATTATGCTTTCAGATGGCCACTCGCGACCTCAATCA
>NC_057798.1:287290776-287293852 GCF_018294505.1 Triticum aestivum | reverse complement strand
GTGGCCGGCTGTGCTGCCGCGGAGGACTCACTGCCCCCTCCTATTCCCACCGCAGGCCAGGCCCTGCGGCGATGGCAGCCTCACACCGCAGCCAAACCAGTGAACCCGCGTACTCCTCTCCACGCGGGCTTCCACTGCCGCGTCTTCCCCAGCTCCGCGTTGTCCCCTTCCTAGGCCTCGCCGTCATCCACCATCGTGGTGCTCTCCACGCTTCATGGTCAATGTGGTCAAGGAACAAGTTCCATCAGAAGAGTACTGTACGTGGAGAGGCTGACAGCTGGGTCCATGGCCACAACCCAGTTTTTTTGTGATTTGCCAAGTAAGTCGCTTTGTCAGGCCTGTTGGGCTGCAAATCTTTCAAGACGAGGAGAGCTTTCATTCGGCTGACCGAGAAAACGGCCCATCAGTAATGAGAAATGGGTTGTACATTTTTAAAACACATCAAACCGGCAATTAGTTTCAAATATCTTTTTTTTTCAGTTTGAGATTTTAAATTACATTAATTTTTATGCGTGGAGAATTTGTTAGATTTTATATTGATATACATTTATTTTTAAAATCAGTATGAATGTGAGTCGAAATTTCGGGATTAAAAATAGTTCGGAGCGCACCGAAATATGCAAAATTTTGTATAATTTTTTAACCGTGGCCACAGTATGGGTTGTAATGCTAACAAAAATAATATGGTCTCCAAAAAAACCTTAAGAATTAGCAAATGGGCTGTAAATTATTAGAAATAATGGCAGATGGGTTGTATGCTGTTTTCCACACATCTGAGGCTTTCCTAAAAAAAAGGTTGACGCACAAGTAGTGACTGTTGGATTGCCATCCAACGGCCGTCGTGCTTCTTCAATCTCTGCTCTTCCTGCTCCAGCCGCTCAAACAAGCGCCGGCGGGACTGCCTGCTCCCTCCTCCCCGCGTCCGGCTCTGCTGCCGCGCAGGCCTCACCGCCCCACCGTACTCCCATCACTGGCCTAGCCATCCCTCTACTCACCCACACCTGCTGTTATTCTCCAGCGACGGCAGACGAACCAGTAAACCCTCATACAGTCGTACTCCCCTCCGCATGGGAAATAACTGCCGAGACTTCCCTGCCTCCGTGTCGTTCCTTTCCTAGGCCTCGCCGTTGTCCACCGCCCTGGTACTCTCAGCGCGGCCTGGTCAACATGGTCAACGACCGACATGCATCTGAAGTGGACTGTACGTGGAGAGACCGACAGCTGGGTCCACGGCCGCACGCAAGGAAATGCCTCCTTATTACGCGCAAAATAATGATTCCTCCACCTAACATCAGGGACCCATCGAAAAGACCTCTCTATTTTTCGAAAAAAACGTTATCGCCGCTGATAACTTGGACCCACCAGCTATATCTTCGCACGCAAGGAATTGCCTCCTTATTACGCACAAAAAAAATGAATACTTCGCCTGTTATCTAGGACCCAGTATAGTGGCAGGCTAACTTGTGGGCCTACTAAGTTGACGGGGACGGAGAGCTTTGTCAACTTAGTCAATAGTATGCATGATTCTAGCTCCAGTGACCGTACGATGTCCATCCAATAGCTGTAGTGCTTCTTCAACCTCTGGTCTTCTTGCTCTAGCCGCCCAAACCAGCGCCGGTCGTGCCTCGTGCTCCTGCCTCCCGTCGCCGGCTGCGATGCGGTGGAGGCCTCACCGCCCCTACTACTCCCACCGCTGGCCAGGCCATCCCTATACTCACCCACACCCCCTATTATTCCGCAGCGACGGCAGCCTCACACCGCAGTGAACCAGTGAACCCCCGTACTCCTCTACGCGTGGGCATCCACTATCGTGTCTTCCCCGGCTCCGTGTTGTCCCCTTCCTAGGCCTCGCTGTCGTCCACCGCCCTGGTGCTCTCGGCGCGGCGTGGTCAACGTGGTCAAGGAATGGCTTCCATCGGACGTGGACTGTACATGGAGAGGCTGACAGCTGGGTCCACGGCCGCAGCAAGGAAGTGCCGCCTTATTACGTGCAAAATAATTATTCCTCCACCTGACAGCGGGGACCCACTGGATGGGCCACCGTATTTCGCGAAAAAAACGTTTCCCCCTGACTGCTGGGACCCACCAGCTACATCTTCGCAGGCAAGGAAGTGCCTGACAGTCGGGACCCACCTGGTCAAAGCATACGGAGGGTTGTCATTCTAGTCACGAACGTGTACGTACATATTGGTCAATGTAGAGGCGCGCACGTGTCATAGTAGAGGTGCGCACATAGCATGTACACGTACGTACAGTGGCGAGGGTGCAAGAAAGAAAATACGGCCACATACGTACATATGGGCAGGGTCTCGAACGCCTACTCGCGCATATGTACATGGCTGGGTCGGAACAGAGGAACAGTGTCGTCGTCGTGTTCATGGGGAGGCAACGGAATGCGTCGTGTTCATGTGGAGGCAACGGAATGCGTCGTGTTCATCGGGAGGCAACGGAACGCGTGGGAGCCAACCGGCTGGGTCAAAACGGAATGCGTGGTCGTGTTCATCAGGAGGGCTTGGATGGAACAGGCGATGGAAACGAGGCTTGGCGTGCTGCAAAACAGAGGAAACAGACCTCCTACGGTCGAAACGGGGGTCCTGTTAATTGGGAGGGGTGTGGCGTACCGCAAAACGGAGGAAACGAACCTCCTACGGTTGAAACGGGGGTCCTGTTCATTGGGAGGGGTGTGGCGTACCGCAAAACGGACGAAACAGCCCTCCTACGGTCGAAACGGGGGTCTTGTTCATCGGGAGGGGTGTGGCGTATCGTAAAACGGGACTCCACAGGATACTGTTCATCTCCACCGTCGACCTCCTCCAGCCTCCACGGGCTACCGCCGACCTCCTCCAGCCTCCACGGGCTCCTGTTCATCCAGCCTCCACCGCGCGCTACTTCACCGGCTACTGTTCAACCACCCCTCCACGGGCACCCCTCCACCATCAACTGTTCATCCAGCCCTCCGCCCCACGGGGTCCTGTTCAACCACCCCTCAACGGCCACCCCTCCACCGTCTACTGTTCATACAGCCCTCCACACCACGGGTTCCTGTTCATCCAGAGGCAACGCCACCGCTCACTGT
>NC_057798.1:287172588-287290431 GCF_018294505.1 Triticum aestivum | reverse complement strand
CTGTTCATCCATCGATCGGTTCAGTTAGCAGGAGTAGCAAAGGAATCGCTCCATCGGGTTCAATTAACAGCCATCGATCGATCGCTTGGGTTCAGTAACGCGTAGCCTGCAGTGCAATCGCTCGGGTTCAGTTAGAGCCCAACGCCTCGCTTGGGTTCAGTTAGAGCCAATGCCTCGCACACACGCGCGTACGTGTACGAGAGAAACGTGCATCGCTCCGCCCCCGACCTCCCACCATAACTGGAAACTCCCCGAAATTTTCCTCCCCCTCGCTTCTACCACGGTTTTTTCCGTCATGGACGGCCCAAAGAATGTCATGTAGCTGCGTCTCCGGCCCGCCCAGGACGAAAAGCCCATTTTCTATCATGATTTTTTGTCATAAAAGTAGGAGCCCACCACATCTATGATGATATCGGGTTTTGTCACAATTATCGTCATAGAAGTGTCATATGTATGATAGAAAAAAATTTCGTTCGGCCCAAAATGTCACGGATGTGTCTTTTTGTAGTGTCTCCATCAACGTGGATGTAAAATAGCACCACCTATTGGAACCACGCCAAAAATCTCCGTGTCTCCAATTGTGTTTGCATACTCCAATCCCATCCCTTTACTTTCTTGCAAATTGCATGCTTTACTTTCCGTTGCTCATATACTCTTTGCATGCTTGGTTGAATTGTATTGTGTATGCTTGAAATTGTGTTAATCTACCACCTTAACTTGAAAAACTTAAAAACTATTAACTTTGTTTGTGAGGGTCTAATCACCCCCCTCTAGACACCTCTTCTTGATCCTTTCAATTGGTATCAAAGCTTTGTTCTCCATTGCTTTGGTTTAATCACCATTTGAGGAAGATGGATGAGTCTACATGGGGGAGTCTTAGAGTAGAGTCCCTATCCTTGATGGAGTGTTTGTAGTGAGTGGAAAAATGAGATGCTTGAAATTTTTCATGAATATCACTTGAACAAGTATATTACTACTTCTTGTGAACCCCTTGTTGATCCCTTGCATCCTACCCATGATGAATCTCTTGACATAATTCACAATCTTAGGACTATCAATCTTATCACTAGAGGCTTGCCTAGAAATTTGATTGGTCACTTGCCAACACTTGATTGTGCTTATACTATATGGAGATTCCTTGAAGAACGATTTCCAGGCTATTCGTTGAAAAGCTTAGATGAGATTCTTCATATGTCTATTGCTTTGAATAAGATGAATCACAATGATCCTAATTTTGGAGATTGTTTATTTGAGGTTACCAATCTTATGCGTGCCAAAGGAGATGTTGGAATCATTAGCAATATTATTTCCGAAGCTATTAGAATTCTTAGAGATGAACATTGTCAAAATCATATATCTAATGAATCACTCTCTCTAGGAACATTTGCTAGATGATGTTGAACATGGATACTATCATGAGAATGATGATAATAGTCTTGATCTTGAAGAGTCTATGAGACACTTTGGTCTTATGGCTAACGTTCGCGGCTACATGGCTGGAGGAAAGGAATGGTTCCTTGATAGTGGATGTACCAATCACATGACCGGAGATAAAGACATGTGTTCATGAGCTTTCTGAAAACTACGGCCCTCGAAAGTATGTCATTTTCAATGATAACTCAAAGGGTAAGGTGGTTGGCCTCGGTAAGGTGACCATCTCACATGACAGCTCCACACAAAATGTTATGCCCGTCGAATATCTTGGCTATAATCTACTTTCTGTGTCTAGACTAGCCGACTTTGGATTCAATGTGCTATTTACTGAAATAGATTGCCAAGTGTTTCGAAGAGATAATCATAAAATGGTCTTTACCGGCATACGTAGAGGTGAACTATACATTGTTGATTTCACTAAAATGGCTCAACCTAGAACTTGCTTAATTGCTAAATCTTCCAAAGGCTGGTTATGGCATCGACGGTTAGGTCATGTGGGCATGCGAAACCTTGACAAGCTTATTAAAGGTGATCATATCCTTGGTGTTAAAGATGTCATATTTGATAAGGATATACTTTGCAGCGCTTGCCAAGCAGGAAAACGGGTTGGAGGAAGCCACCCCGTGAAGTACATCATGACCACGAGAAGACCACTCGAGCTACTTTACATGGATCTTTTCGGTCCCAACGCCTACAAGAGTCTCGGTGGTAACTTATTTGGACTAGTCATTATAGATGATTTTTCTAGATTTACGTGGGTGTTCTTTTTTGATGATAAATCGTAGGTCCAAAAGATCTTCAAAAACTTCGCTAGGAAGGCCCAAAATCAATTTGAAGTAAAAAGCAAGAAGGTTCACAGCGACAACGGAGTTCAAGAACGCCAATGTGGACACCTTTCTTGACAAAGAAGGGATCTCACATGAGTTCTCGGCTATGTACACACCTCAACAAAATGGAGTTGTTGAGAGGAAGAGCCGGAATCTCATCGAAATGGCAAGAACAATGCTTGATGAGTACAAGACGCCAAAACATTTTTGGGTGGAAGCGGTTGAGACAGCTTGTCATGCAACAAATCGTCTATATCTTCACAAGCTACTCGGCAAGATGGCATACGAGCTTCTCACCGGTAACAAACCCCAAGTTGGATACTTCCGAGTATTCAGCTCAAAGTGTTACATTCTTGATAAGCATCATCGTTTGAAATTTGCTCCTAAATCTCATGAAGGTTTCCTACTCAGTTATGGCTCAAACTCTCACACTTACCATGTACCAACAATTTCACACAAAAGGTTGAAGAGCCGGTAGATATGAAGTTTGATGAATCTAACGGCTCGCAAGTAGAGCAACTGCCAATTGATGTAGGTGACAAAGATCCTTCGGAAGCAATCCAAGACTTGCCTATCGGCAAGATTCACCTAGTGGAGGTGAGGGAGATTACCTCGTCTGTCCAAGTGTAAGCCTCAACCTCACGCCAAGGTGAACCACGAGTCGACTTGGAGGCATCCACAAGTGGGACGCGTTAAGACGATGAGAACAAGGATGTACAACAAGATGAACCTCGACGACCTCCTTCTCCACCTCCACAGGAGAACAACAACGCCAACAACAACGAAGCAAGACAAGAGGAAGAACAAGAAAATGAAGAGGATGTTCCACCCCGACCCAAACAAAAGCTATCATGAGTTTTAGCAAGAGTTTCAAGAGATCATCATGTCGAACAAATATTTGACGACATTCAAACCGGGAGATTTACTCGCTCAAAATCTCGTTTAGCTAACTTTTGCGAACATTACTCATTCGTTTATAGCATTGAACCTATGAAGGTTGAAGAAGAATTAGAAGATCCGGATTCGATAAATGCCATGCACAAAGAGCTACACAACTTTGAGAGGAACCAAGTGTGGACGTTGGTTGAAAAGCCTGATGAGAAGCACAATGTCATTGCAACCAAATGGGTGTTTTGGAACAAGCAAGATGAAGATGGACAAGTTGTATGCAACAAGGCTCATCTCGTTTCTCAAGGCTACACTAAAGTCGAAGGTATGTATGGTGAGACTTATGCCCCCGTTGCTAGACTTGAGTCCATTCGCATTTACTTGCTTATGCCAATCATCATGACATTACCTTATATCAAATGGACATCAAAAGTGCTTTTCTTAATGGTGAAATTGAGGAGGAAGTTTATGTTAAACAACCTCTCGGCTTTGTTAATCCTAGGAAACCCGACCATTTTTAGAAACTTCACAAATCTCTTTATGGTCTTAAGCAAGCTCCTAGATCTTGGTATAAATGCTTGACTAAGTTTCTTCTTGACAAAGGGTTTGAAATTGGTAAAATTGATTCTACACTATTTACTCAAAGGGTTAATGGAGAATTATTTGTGTGCCGAATTTATGTTGATGATATCATATTTGGATCAACTAACCCTCATTTTAGTGAGAAGTTTGGGAAGCTTATGTCGGAGCAGTTTGAGATGTCTATGATGAGTGAACTCAAGTTCTTTCTTTGTTTGCAAATCAAGAAAACTAAGGAGGGGACCTTTATCTCTCAAACGAAGTATACCAAGGACTTATTCAAGAAGTTCAACATGCAAGAATGCAAAAGGTATGAATACCCCCATGCCTACTTGTGGACATCTTGACTTGACAAAGGATGGAAAATCGGTTGACCAAAAGGTTTACTGCTCTATGATTTGTTCATTGTTATACCTATGTGCCTCCCATCCCGATAGCATGCTAAGTGTGTGCATGTGTGCACGATATCAAGCAGCCCACAAAGAATGTCATCTTAAGCCTGTGAAAAGGATAGTGAGATACATAATTTATACACCAAATTTTGGCATTTGGTATCCTAAGAGGTCTTCGTTTAATCTTGTTGGCTACTCCGATTTAGTCTTTTCCGGTGGCAAGGTTGATAGAATGTCCACTTTGGGTACTTGTCAATGTCTTGGTAGATCTCTTGTGTCTTGGTGCTCCAAGAAACAAAACTCGGTATCCTTATCCATCGCAGAAGCGAAATACATTGCCGCTGGTTCGTGTTGTGCTCAATTACTTTGGATAACCTAAACTCTTAAAGATTATGGGATATATGTGAAACATGTTCCATTGTTTTGCGACAATGAGAGTGCTATTAAAATTGCTCATAATCCCGTGCAACATTCTTGAACTAAGCATATTGAAGTTCGTCATCATTTCATTCGAGATCATGTTGCTAAGGGAGATATCAAACT
This sequence comes from Triticum aestivum, assembly GCF_018294505.1. Lineage (NCBI taxonomy): Eukaryota > Viridiplantae > Streptophyta > Magnoliopsida > Poales > Poaceae > Triticum > Triticum aestivum. The sequence goes on along the minus strand of NC_057798.1, from coordinate 287,285,768 downwards.
TAAGCATGTTCATACTGATAAGCAATTGGCGGATATATTCACAAAACCACTAGATAAGAAAGTGTTTTGCAGGTTGAGAGGTGAATTGAACATCATTGATGCTTCAAATTTGGAGTAGAAACTCCATATGGATGCATGCAAGGCATGAGCCTCACTATGACTAATCCTTGACAATTCTCTTATGATGATGATCCTATGTCTTGGATATTCGTGCACTCTTGCATGCTATCTAACCATGTAGGTACTTGGATAAACCCAACTCTATGAGATTGCAACTTAATCACATTCTACACAATCTCTACATATCTAAGTCTCTAGAAAATGGTGGTTGAAGACAAGGAAGCACGAATCCATTCAATATATCGTTTGACAAATTCCTTATATCAACTTTCAATTGGAATTCAATTTCAATTGGTATCAAATTTCATGTTTGTCAATTTGGATACACAAGTGCTCTTCCTTACAAGACTAACCCATGTAGGAAGAAGAACTTCAACTACTAGTGGTGCTCCCATTTCTTGATGATCTACTCAACTTGAGTTCCCTACACAAGTTCAACTACATGACCAAGTTCAACTACATGACCAAGTTCAACACCACCACCCAAGGTATGTCATTCCATCTTAGAGAAGCTTTACCCCAAGACATGGGTCAGGGAAACTCAACAAGATATGAATACATCAAGATGCTTAAAAGAAAAATGGCAACCCCATTTTGAGCTTAAACGATGAGTATGACCTATTATAAAGTGTCCTCACTTGACTCCTAAGTCAATATACTCTAACATAGGTGACTTTGTCGCTGAACTTTTCTAGATGTCTTTTCTTTTCTCTGTTATTTTCTGCATTGCCCTGCATCCATTTCATTGCAAATCCTTCAGTTAATTCCTTGCATATCCTTGTGAGATCTTATTTTCCTAAGTGAGCCGAGGTGACAAGAATTTACTCTGTGGGTTGAACTCGGTCTCACCGGACTGATTTCTTTGGCTAAACTAAATCAACTCAGTGTCACCGATTGTAACCACTCGGTGCTACCGATATCGGTCTTGAGACAAAATCTGTGTCACTTGCATTCTGCACATTTGACCCAGCTCCACTCTTTGTAACTTGTCCTCTACCAACATCATATATTAAATGTTGCTTTGTAATGTGACTCCAGGACCAAACCTACTTGACTCATGCTCCAGAAGTCCCTTCTTGGAAATTGATGTCAAAGGGGGAGAGAGCACATCAAAGCTTATCACATAAGAGAGAATGCACTCCTAAAAGTTTCTCCTGATGCTCTTATTCTTAAGAGGAAAGTTGTCTCATGTCTTCAAGAGGGGAAAGACATGAGTAGTACATGTTATGATTTTATCTTGCTTTGATTTCCTTGTTTGCTCTAATTTTCTATTACCCTATCTTCTCCCATTACCCCATGTCAGATTTAGGGGGAGAAAGACACCTAAGAGAAGAAAATCTTTGGAATTCATTGCATATCTATAATTTTTGGGACATGTCAATAACCAAATAGAGTACCTAGTACTCACACTCTACATGTCATCCCAGTCTCGGTATTCTTGTGTTCTTTAGTTCTTGCTCTGTTTAGTAGATGTTCTTGTGTTATCTAACCTTGTTCACCCAGGTACACCTTCTTCAAAACTAGCTCGAGACCACATGGTAATTATATGAATCACACTCATGTGCATGAAGATCTCTTGCTATGGTACATATTGTTTGCAAAAGAGACTCATGAACATGAAGGCATATTTCCAGCATCCACATCATTTTCTCTAATGCATATAGCCAAGACACATGTAACTCATTGATTGCTCTGTCAAGTTTATGCATTCTCATACTCTTATGATCTATCTTCACATGATTGCATACATGTAGGGGGAGCTAATGCATGTTGCATGTATTTCCAAAGCTTTACATGTTATTTCCTTGTATCTTTATCTAAAGCTTTGATGTATGTTGTCATCAATTACAAAAAAGGGGGAGATTGAAAGCACAAGTGCTCCCTGGGTGATTTTGGTAATTTATGTCAACATATATCTTGTTGGACTAATATTTCTACCTAGTATATTTTAGATGAGTTCAACATTGGAGTCGCATGGACATGGACAAGAGGATGTGGAACCCCTTCAAGATGCTAAGGACAAATATTGGCAAAAGCTCAAGACGCTACATTTTCATTTTAGTGATCCAAGATCACATTCAGTCCACAGGAAAGCCAATACTATTACAAGGGCATGTGGTGTTGCTTAATGGCTTGCTTTGTCACAGCCCCAGATTAGCCCTTGTTTGTTTTTGCTTTAGCATCCATGCAACATGTTTAAATTTTATGAAATTTGAAATGGGGATGACCAAGCCCTAGCACCAAAGCATTGCAAATAGGTTCAACTTCAAAATATTTTCAAGAACCCAAATTGGTTTGCAAAAATGTTCATGATTACTGGAAAAGGGTGAAAACCATATCCAGAGATGATGGATATGTTTCCAAGACATTTTTGGATTTTTGATTAAACCATATTGTATTTGAATTGGGGCATTTAAATACTGTTAATATTTTTTAAATGCTCCAACAATTCTGAAAATAGTTGAGGGCCTCTGTAATAATTCAGTTAATGTCCACAATTATTCTCAGGATTTATAAAAAATGATTTAGTGTCTAAAACTAAATCAAAACAAACTACAGAAAATAGAAATAGAAAAGAGGAAATAAAAGAAAGGGAGAGAAGGCCACCAGGCCACCTACCTAACTTACCTGGCGCCCACTTACCTGGCCCAGCACGGCCCAGCCCATCTCCACTCCTCCCCTGTCGTCTTCCCCGCGCCAGTAGGCAGCGCGCGTGGCCGACGGGCGCCGACGCTGCCTCGGCCACCTCCTGCTTCCCCTGGCCACCTCCTGCTTCCTCCCCGAGCCCTCTAGCGACGCCACGCACCCCTCCTGGAACCCGCCGCTCACTCTCTCGTCCCCATCCTCTCCTCTGCTCTCTCTCCCTCTCACCCGAACGGAGCCACCGCCGCCGACGAGCGTCGCCGTGGCCACAGCCACTGCCTCGCCTCGACCCCCTCTTCCTCTCCACCAACCCATGCCCCGCCGGACGCCCTGCATTGCCGCCCACGCCGTCTTCCCCATCTCCAGCCGCCGAGGATCTTCGCCGTCGATTCGCCACCATCGTCGCTTCCCCGAGCCCGCTTCTACGGCCCCTGCAACCGCTGTGAGGCCACGACCCTTTTCCCTCTAACCCCATGCTCGATTGCCTCCCCTAAGCTCCCTAACCACCTTGCCGAGCGCTCCTCGCCGCCGGCCATGGCACCGCCGTGGCCACAGATGTCTTAGCTCGCGTCTGAGCACGCCCTCGGGCTCGAGATGTTCCCAGGAGCCGAAAACTCCCATCGGTTCGTCCGTAGCTGCACCATAGCATCGTCTTAGGCGATGCCCGAGCTTCGGCCGCCGCCTCGCTCGCCGTAGTTGCCGCTACCGGCCACCCCAGCCGCGGCCACAGCCACCGCTGGACGCGCCGCGTCGCGGACGTTCCAATGAGCCAAACCGCGCGCCAAACCATCGCCCCTAGCTCAAATCCGAGCCGCGCCGCCGTGCGGAATGGTCGCTGCCGGCGATACTCCGGTGACTGCCGACGTGGCACGCTTAATTAGTGTTAATGATCCAACTAATTAAACCCACAGCCACTGACAGTGGGCCCCACCCCTAGTCAAACCCAAGTCAGCGCTGGGTTTGACCAGGATTAGCTCCTGTGTCACTGACGTGTGGCCCCCACACGTCAGGTTTGACCTGGGGCGCCCAGTTGACCCTGCTGACGTCACCGTGACGTGGTGCTGACGCCATAAATCATTTCTGGATTTATTATTATTTCAGGAATTTCAGAAAATGCCCTAAACATCAATAAATCATAGAAATTCAACCGTAACTCCAAATTAAATAATTTATATATGAAAAATTATCAGAAAAATTCAAGGAATCCATCTGTACCATTTTCATGCATGTTAGAACAACTTATAGCTGCTGTTTAGCACAAATCAATTAAATGGCATTTGAATAATCACATATGGAGTTTGAATTCGAATCTTGTATTCAAACCAACTTCATTTAACCTGTTGCTAGTTGCATTAGCCCAAAACACACTCATATTGCCATGTCATGGGCATGCATCATATTGTTGCATCGCATTGATTGTGTTCTCTCTTGTTTGCCGGTATTTGTCCCCTCTCGGTAGACGATGTTCCGACGATGTGATCGTTGACACTGATGAAGACTCAATGTTATCTTCAGAAGTGCCAGGCAAGCAAAACCCCCCCTTGCTCATTCCGATAAAATCCCACTCTCTCGCTCCTGCTCTCTTTTACTGCATTAGGACAACATCGATTCATCTGTTACTTGATGCGGTAGCTGAACCCCTTTATCCTTTGCATGACCTGTCATTGCCACAGTAAATAGATGAAACCCACTAGCATGAGTAGGAGTTGTTTGAGCCCTGTTGTGCCTACTCATTCATGCTTGTTTGTCATGCCTGCTACTGCTTAGAGTTGACTCAGGTCTGATTCATCGGGAATGAATCAGAGGTGTGTGAACATGTCCTACTATGTGTGAGCTAAGTGTGTGAATACGATTTGGTAAAGGTAGCGGTGAGAGGCCATGTAGGAGTACATGGTGGGTTGTCTCATTGCAGCCGTCCTCAGGAACTGAGTTCTGTGTTTCTGATCCATGATTCAGCTACTACCACGCATTGGGCCCGAAACCAATGGACCCTCTCGGCTTCTTGATCACCCTTGTCCTCTGTCCAGGAGTTGCAAGTAGTTTCTGGTGTTTGTAGTATGCTGGAGGCCGTGCGCAGCGCTGACTGTAGGGGTGGGCTGTGATGCGGTAGGCACGTGGCACGGTGTACCGGGCACCCGTTTGGTGTCTCGGGAACCCTGTTCACATCGTTTGGGGTTGTGAGCGAAACTCCGGCCGGATCTCCTCATGGATGGAACCCGAATAGGCGATAAACCTGGACTAGAGACTTGAGTGTTTAGGCAGGCCGTGGCCGACACCCACGTTGGGCTTCCGCTTGAAGGTTGCTGAGTACATGTCGTGTAAACGGCGGTAAGTGGTGAGAGCGTGTGTGAAGAAGTACACCCCTGCAGGGTTAACATCATCTATTCGAATAGCCGTGTCCGCGGAAAAGGACTTCTGGGTTGCTCATATCAGTTCATAGACAAGTGAAAGTGGATACTCTAAAATTCGCAAGATAAGCGTGAGTGCTATGGATGGCGTTCTCGTAGGGAGACGGGAGCGGATCCATAGTGGTGTATTGATATGGTGAATATGTGGCTCGTGTGCGCCACCTCAAAAGAGTTACTTGCAGTCGTAGTTCAGGATAGCCACCGAGTCAAAGCTGGCTTGCTGCAGTTAAACCCCACCATCCCCTTTGTTGATAATGATGCATATGTAGTTAGTTCTGATGTAAGTCTTGCTGGGTACATTTGTACTCACGTTTGCCTATTTTATGTTTTTGCAGAGAGACTTCGGTCTCACTAGTAGTTTCGCGTGGACTTCGACGTTTAGCTTGTTACCTCAGCTACGATCTTGTGCCCTCGGCAGGATCTGGTAGATAGTCAGGCTTCTCAGCCTTTTCATTTATAGATGTCTGTACCCAGACATGATAAGCTTCCGCATGTGCTTTGACTATATGCTCTGATTGTTGGGTCATGAGACCCATGTTTGTAATATCTCGCTCCTCGGAGCCTATTGAATAAATTACTTGAGTCGTAGAGTCATGTTGTGATGCCATGTTGTATTTGCACATATCAAGCATATTGTGTGTATGTTATTGAAATGCTTGGTATGTGTGGGATCTGACCATCTAGTTGTTTATCTTTAGTAGCCTCTCTTACCGGGAAATGTCTCCTAGTGTTTCCATCGAGCCATGGTAGCATGCTACTGCTCCGGAACACTTAGGCTGGCCGGCATGTGTCCTTCTTCGTTCCTGTGTCTGTCCCTTCCGGGAAATGTCACGCGATGAATACCGGAGTCCTGTTAGCCCGCTAAAGCCCGGTTCACTGGAGTCCTGCTAGCCCAGTGCTACAGCCTAGATTCACTCGCTGATGACCGACACGTTCGATGCTGGGTCATGGATGCCTGTCCCTGTAAGTCTGTGCCACTTTGGGTTTACGACTAGCCATGTCAGCCCGGGCTCCTTATCATATGGATGCTAGCGACACTGTCATATACGTGTGCCAAAAGGCGCAAACGGTCCCGGGCTAAGGTAAGGCGACACTCGTGGGAATACCGTGCGTGAGGCCGCAAAGTGATATGAGGTGTTACATGCTAGATCGATGTGGCATTGAGTCGGGGTCCTGACAGCGTTGGTATCAGAGCTTGACTGCCTGTAGGATTACCAAGCCAAACTAGTCGAAGTTGAGTCTAGAAATGCTTTAGTTATGTAAGGGAATTGATTGTGGGATGGAACGTAAGGCTCTTTTTACTCCTTGTACCTTATGCCTTCTGATCTGAGTCATCTTATCTTTCTTACGGGGTTAAGGAACTAGGTCTTCTCATCTTTCTATCAGGATCACGTGTTACTAATCCGTAGACCTATAGAACTCTTGGACTTAAGCCTCAGACCAGTTCCTACTACTTCCGTATGTTAATTGTTGATCTCCAAACCTTATTATTGTGCTTCCGAGTGGTTATGCCACCATTTTTGTGAATGTCTCAAATCTTTTTGAGCATTTACAGCCGTTATGCTGTCCGAGTCATCCCTGGTTTCTAAACAGTCTGATGCATTTGCAAATCCCTTCCTTCCATTCCTGATGTCCTTTCGGGCCAGATTAAGCACACTAATCAGTGAGTTGAGGTACTTTATTGCCTTGACATATATGTTGGAGCTGGTATTATGACCCTAGGTGTCATAGGGGATCATCTAGTAATTTAGCCATGATTTGTGCCCCAGTGTGATGATTCTGGCCTTTATTCTCGAAAGCATTCCGTGATGCTACTTAGTAGTAGGTATTCTATTCCTGGGTTTTCGAACCGAGATTCACTCTACTTACTTCATGTTGATAGTGTTTGCTAGTTCTTTTAGGATATTAGTAACTTTGCGATAGTCCTCGAAGTTCGTGGTATTTCCTTCTTCCAAATACTATGAACCACTTTATGGCAGATATTTATTGGATCCAACGATCACAACCAGAATGCTCTTGATGAGTTCTCCATTATATATTGTGACTCTGCCAGTTCTACCTTTCCGCATGGGTTATCCAGAAGAATTATGTTGAACCTGGTTCGACATACTAATCTACGTATCCACAACTCAAAAAGTTATATGTTCCTTTGAGTTGTCCCTCTTTAGTTGCATTCTGACCCTCGTCTATCAATTGATAGTCAAGGGTATGCATGCATTCGTTTATCGATACCTATTACTCTTGTGGTCCGTCAAGCCATTCTATCGCGGAATGACTAGGAGAAACAAACTCCAGTACCTCTTCCATGTCCAGGACTGGGTCAAAGTAGTTGTATCTCGCAGATCAAAATGCCAATCTAGCCTTTGCTCTGTTCTACCTTGGAGTATTACCATCTTTTATATCAGGATTGTTATAGGAATTGCACACCATCCTATGAACTCTTGGTACAGTGATACTTCTTGCCATCATTGTTCATTCCTCGGTTCCTGTGTTATTGTAACCGGAATGCTGACAAATGAATCATGGCGTGTGAAATCAATACTGCTAGCAACTCCGTTGCTTGGTAGTTAATGGACCACAACCTCATTCTTAGCATGCTGATTATTGAGTCATCATTCTAAGATTGATCGTGCTACCTAGTCCTTATTTCGGTGCACCCTTCGATTGATGAGTTAGGATCTTGTCAAGTTCTCACTCATTTGATCATATCGTCTTGCCCTCAAAAGCGAGATTGTTCTCGAGCTTAGTAACATACCGGTGGTTCGTGATTTTCCGAATATCTTCTCGGAAGTATTACCAGGTTGTCCCTTGACTGTTATGTTGAGCTCGTGATCAAGTTGGTTTCTTGTGAACCACCTTCTCTCCAAGAATCGGTGTTAGATATCCCTGAGCTAGTTGGTTAAGCTAGACAACAACTTGGAGAGTTGGAAGATAAAAGCTTGCCTGACTTAATTCGTTCCAAAGGGATATTCTTGTGTAGTGTGTGTTGAAGAAAGGTGATGTCTTCATTGATTGATCCTCGCGATCAATTGCTGGACTTATCGTCCTAATCAAAACTTTGATTTGAGTATGGGCTATCCTCAAATCAAGTCAGAACCAACGATGTTCGTAATGTTGTCTTATTCGTGGTTGATCCCTCGAGCATACACCATTACATCTTTGGTCTGACCAATGCTATCACCGTGTTCACTTAACTATGGAATTCCTTTTAAAAGGAAACCTAGATGAATTGTTGTTGAGCCCATTGGCAACATCCTTATCTCCTCCATGATGTTGTTGAACATTAAGCTAGTGTTGGAAACTTTTGAAAGCATTTTCTTCATGCTAGCTCATGAAGTATTTGTTTGATGAAAGGAGTGACTTCCTCTTATACACGTGCATTTGGTGAAAGTTGCTGCCGTGAATTTGAGAAAGTTAGTTTTGCTTCCTCTGGAATCATCCCAAATTAGTCATGCATACGTGCGAAGTATTCTGTGGTTTGGACACTTGCAACCTCCATTCTATATGTGTTCCGTAGCACCCCAAGCCACTGACTGATTTGTTCAAGAAAAGGAGTTAAGTGTTAATCCATGGTAATGCACAAGACTCTGATATTCCCGATGATGGTTCCCTACCAGAATTCGGTAGTGTTTTATTGTAAGACTACCATGTGATCATGTTTGTCTGGGATAACGTGTTCACTTGTTTGTAGCAGAACCAGCTCATGTTTTGGAGCTTACTATCGTAGTTCATTCCCCGAGAATCTCGCAACGTCATCTCGTCGATTTGTGTTGCAAACTTTCGTTTTTCTTCCTAGATTCGATGAGTCTGGAATATCCTGACACCAACCAGATCTGAATCTCAGGCAGATATGATGGTTTGGAACATTTCCCAAGAACTATAATATCGGTCCCTCGGAAACCGGTAAAGTGGATGTCATGGCCAACACACCCCGCCGGGAGACCTAATATTGTAGTATCTTGATTGGAGAAGTTGGCCACCTCCCCATAAGGATTTCGTAGGATTTACCTCCGTAATTGTTCCTTATGGATTCTATTGCTCCCGAAGTCCGACCTTTTTACTTGATGTTCTAGATATCAAACCATATCTATGAATGGGTTACACTAGCACATCAAGGAGAACATTAGAAGCGGAGTGCTAAATGTCTCTCGGTCGATCATCCAGATTTGCCCTTGGCCTCGCTAAGATGAAATCTGAGAAAGTGTTATCTTCTTTTGCATCCTCATCGTCCGTCAGTATTCATCATGGTAGTAAGTTGTGTGCCAGGATCCTTGACACGGATATCGGTAAAAACTTGATGATTGTGGAAATGCTCAAGTTCTTGAGAGCACACTCAAGCACTAGGTGATATCACCGGCACTAACTGGGGTTACTCTCAGTTTCCTCGGTTATGCTATGACCTTTTCAAATAGTGAATTCACTCTCTATTGTTGGGTTCTTCCCCAGTTACCAGAATCATTCCCAGAATTTGCATTTTGTTCCCAGCTTGCACCGCCAATGTGCCATTCTGCCATGGGTCTCTTCCATTTCCGGTGATAAGCAAAAATCATCCATTGCGTTGTCTTCAACAAGGTAGTCCACATCATCCATCCTAGTCCGGGTGTACCATTCCTTTGCACTCCGCCAAACGATCGTTGTGAATTGCCATAGGCTGGTATAAAGAGTTTCAATGATCTTCGAATCAAAGGTAATTCTTTTTGCCACTTAAGGGGATATTTCTACGAGTCACCATCCCTAAGGTGCCCCATTATGGTATCATGGCAATTCAATTCCTCGCTATGTTAACAACCGATCACCACATTCTTAAGTCTGGAATTGTTGTCTACTTAGCGAACCCTCGTCATCTGTCTCACTCCATTTCTTCAGATCTGTGCTTCGCCTCTCAGCTCAAGAGATGTTGCTATGTCTCATCCCGAGAGTTACTCCTGAGTTGTTCGACCTCCGAGAAGAACGATTCTTTTAGGGTCTTTCCTTTCCTCTCGTTGTCATGTTAGTTGGAGTTCTCAGAGGAAGACGTCGAGACAAAGATGGTGATCGAAACAACGTTCCTATGAAGTGCAACCTGGATCGTGAAGATTGTACTAGTTTGCGTTCCCCCTTCACCTTACCCTACGCTTGAATCTCGGGACGAGATTTTTGTTTAGTGGGGGTGAGCTGTCACAGCCCCAGATCAGCCCTTGTTTGTTTTTGCTTTAGCATCCATGCAACATGTTTAAATTTTATGAAATTTGAAATGGGGATGACCAAGCCCTAGCACCAAAGCATTGCAAATAGGTTTAACTTCAAAATATTTTCAAGAACCCAAATTGGTTTGCAAAAATGTTCATGATTACTGGAAAAGGGTGAAAACCATATCCAGAGATGATGGATATGTTTCCAAGACATTTTTGGATTTTTGATTAAACCATATTCTATTTGAATTGGGGCATTTAAATACTGTTAATATTTTTAAATGCTCCAACAATTCTGAAAATAGTTGAGGGCCTCTGTAATAATTCAGTTAATGTCCACAATTATTCTCAGGATTTATAAAAAATGATTTAGTGTCTAAAACTAAATGAAAACAAACTACAGAAAATAGAAATAGAAAAGAGGAAATAAAAGAAAGGGAGAGAAGGCCACCAGGCCACCTACCTAACTTACCTGGCGCCCACTTACCTGGCCCAGCACGGCGCAGCCCATCTCCACTCCTCCCCTGTCGTCTTCCCCGCGCCAGTAGGCAGCGCGCGTGGCCGACGGGCGCCGACGCTGCCTCGGCCACCTCCTGCTTCCCCTGGCCACCTCCTGCTTCCTCCCCGAGCCCTCTAGCGATGCCACGCACCCCTCCTGGAACCCGCCGCTCACTCTCCCGTCCCCATCCTCTCCTCTGCTCTCTCTCCCTCTCACCCGAACGGAGCCACCACCACCGACGAGCGTCGCCGTGGCCACAGCCACTGCCTCGCCTCGTCGTTGCGCCCAGAGGCTCCGCCTCGACCCCCTCTTCCTCTCCACCAACCCATGCCCCGCCGGACGCCCTGCATCGCCGCCCATGCCATCTTCCCCATCTCCGGCCGCCGAGGATCTTCGCCGTCGATTCGCCACCATCGTCGCTTCCCCGAGCCCGCTTCTACGGCCCCTGCAACCGCTGTGAGGCCACGACCCTTTTCCCTCTAACCCCATGCTCGATTGCCTCCCCTAACCGCCCTAACCACCTTGCCGAGCGTTCCTCGCCGCCGGCCATGGCATCGCCGTGGCCACAGATGTCTTAGCTCGCGTCTGAGCACGCCCTCGGGCTCGAGATGTTCCCAGGAGCCGAAAACTCCCATCGGTTCATCCGTAGCTGCACCATAGCATCGTCTTAGGCGATGCCCGAGCTCCGGCCGCCGCCTCACTCCCCGTAGTTGCCGCTATCGGCCACCCCAGCCGCGGCCACAGCCACCGCTGGACGCGCCGCGTCGCGGACGTTCCAATGAGCCAAACCGCGCGCCAAACCATCGCCCCTAGCTCAAATCCGAGCCGCGCCGCCGTGCGGAATGGTCGCCACCGGCGATACTCCGGCGACTGCCGACGTGGCACGCTTAATTAGTGTTAATGATCCAACTAATTAAACCCACAGCCACTGACAATGGGCCCCACCCCTAGTCAAACCCCAGTCAGCGCTGGGTTTGACTGGGATTAGCTCCTGTGTCACTGACGTGTGGCCCCCACACGTCAGGTTTGACCTGGGGCGCCCAGTTGACCCTGCTGACGTCACCGTGACGTGGTGCTGACGCCATAAATCATTTCTGGATTTATTATTATTTCAGGAATTTCAGAAAATGCCCTAAACCTCAATAAATCATAGAAATTCAACCGTCACTCCAAATTAAATAATTTATATATGAAAAATTATCAGAAAAATTCAAGGAATCCATCTGTACCATTTTCATGCATGTTAGAACAACTTATAGCTGCTGTTTAGCACAAATCAATTAAATGGCATTTGAATAATCACATATGGAGTTCGAATTCAAATCTTGTATTCAAACCAACTTCATTTAACCTGTTGCTAGTTGCATTAGCCCAAAACACACTCATATTGCCATGTCATGAGCATGCATCATATTGTTGCATCGCATTGATTGTGTTCTCTCTTGTTTGCCGGTATTTGTCCCCTCTCGGTAGACGATGTTCCGACGATGTGATCGTTGACACTGATGAAGACTCAATGTTATCTTCAGAAGTGCCAGGCAAGCAAAACCCCCCCTTGCTCATTCCGATAAAATCCCACTCTCTCGCTCCTGCTCTCTTTTACTGCATTAGGACAACATCGATTCATCTGTTACTTGATGCGGTAGCTGAACCCCTTTATCCTTTGCATGACCTGTCATTGCCACAGTAAATAGATGAAACCCACTAGCATGAGTAGGAGTTGTTTGAGCCCTGTTGTGCCTACTCATTCATGCTTGTTTGTCATGCCTGCTACTGCTTAGAGTTGAGTCAGGTCTGATTCATCGGGAATGAATCAGAGGTGTGTGAACATGTCCTACTGTGTGTGAGCTAAGTGTGTGAATACGATTTGGTAAAGGTAGCGGTGAGAGGCCATGTAGGAGTACATGGTGGGTTGTCTCATTGCAGCCGTCCTCAGGAACTGAGTTCTGTGTTTGTGATCCATGATTCAGCTACTACCACGCACTGGGCCCGAAACCAATGGACCCTCTCGGCTTCTTGATCACCCTTGTCCTCTGTCCAGGAGTTGCAAGTAGTTTCTGGTGTTTGTAGTATGCTGGAGGCCGTGCGCAGCGCTGACCGTAGGGTTGGGCTGTGATGCGGTAGGCACGTGGCACGGTGTACCGGGCGCCCGTTTGGTGTCTCGGGAACCCTGTTCACATCGTTTGGGGCTGTGAGCGAAACTCCGGCCGGATCTCCTCATGGATGGAACCCGAATAGGCGATAAACCTAGACTAGAGACTTGAGTGCTTAGGAAGGCCGTGGCCGACACCCATGTTGGGCTTCCGCTTGAAGGTTGCCGAGTACATGTCGTGTAAACGGCGGTAAGTGGTGAGAGCGTGTGTGAAGAAGTACACCCCTGCAGGGTTAACATCATCTATTCGAATAGCCGTGTCCGCGGAAAAGGACTTCTGGGTTGCTCATATCAGTTCATAGACAAGTGAAAGTGGATACTCTAAAATTCGCAAGATAAGCATGAGTGCTATGGATGGCGTTCTCGTAGGGAGACGGGAGCGGATCCATAGTGGTGTATTGATATGGTGAATATGTGGACTCGTGTGCGCCACCTCAAAAGAGTTACTTGCAGTCGTAGTTCAGGATAGCCACCGAGTCAAAGTTGGCTTGCTGCAGTTAAACCCCACCATCCCCTTTGTTGATAATGATGCATATGTAGTTAGTTCTGATGTAAGTCTTGCTGGGTACATTTGTACTCACGTTTGCCTATTTTATGTTTTTGCAGAGAGACTTCGGTCTCACTAGTAGTTTCGCGTGGACTTCGACGTTTAGCTTGTTACCTCAGCTACGATCTTGTGCCCTCGGCAGGATCTGGTAGATAGTCAGGCTTCTCAGCCTTTTCATTTATAGATGTCTGTACCCAGACATGATAAGCTTCCGCATGTGCTTTGACTTGTATGCTCTAATTGTTGGGTCATGAGACCCATGTTTGTAATATCTCGCTCCTCGGAGCCTATTAAATAAATTACTTGAGTCGTAGAGTCATGTTGTGATGCCATGTTGTATTTGCACATATCGAGCATATTGTGTGTATGTTATTGAAATGCTTGGTATGTGTGGGATCTGACCATCTAGTTGTTTATCTTTAGTAGCCTCTCTTACCGGGAAATGTCTCCTAGTGTTTCCACCGAGCCATGGTAGCATGCTACTGCTCCGGAACACTTAGGCTGGCCGGCATGTGTCCTTCTTTGTTCATGTGTCTGTCCCTTCGGGGAAATGTCACGCGATGAATACCGGAGTCCTGTTAGCCCGCTACAGCCCGGTTCACCGGAGTCCTGCTAGCCCAGTGCTACAGCTTGGATTCACTCGCTGATGACCGACACGTTCGATGCTGGGTCATGGATGCCTGTCCCTGTAAGTCTGTGCCACTTTGGGTTTACGACTAGCCATGTCAGCCCGGGCTCCTTATCATATGGATGCTAGCGACACTGTCATATACGTGTGCCAAAAGGCGCAAATGGTCCCGAGCTAAGGTAAGGCGACACCCGTGGGAATACCGTGCGTGAGGCCGCAAAGTGATATGAGGTGTTACATGCTAGATCGATGTGGCATTGAGTCGGGGTCCTAACATGCTTGCTCAAAATGCTTGGTAATATGCTCCAAAACGATCAGCCACATTCTCACATCCACATATGTTCTAAATATAAATGTCAAACTCGGCCTCACCGATTGTGTCTATCCGGCGCCACCGAGTTTCATCTTATCCAGCCACTGCCAAACACTAGTCATTTTGGTCTCACCGATGGGATCTCGGTCTCAACGAGATGGGCTTGCAAATTCTTTGTGATCTATTGTAACATTTTTGGTCAAACCGAGTTTGTTCAGTCAGTCTAACCGAGCTTGTTCAGTCGGTCCCACCGAGTTTGCTTGACCAATCCTCTGTTCTCTTATTACCAAAATCGGTCTCACCGAGTTTGAGTAATTGGTCAACCGAGATGAGCTTTTACCCTAACCCCTGCACATCAGTCTCACCGAGATGACCAAGTCGGTCCAATCGAAAAGCCTAACGTTCACATTTTGAACTGAATCGGTTTGACCGATTTTTCCTATTCGATCGCACCGAATTTGGGAATCTGTGTGTAACAACTAGATTTTGTGTGGAGGCTATATATACCACTCTACCTATTCTTCATTCGTGAGGAGAGCCATGAGATCATGCATAACTTCCAGCATTCATTTTTTGAGAGAGAACCACCTACTCATGTGTTGAGACCAAGATATTTCAATCCAACCACAAGAATCTTGATCTCTAGCCTTCCCCAAGTTGCTTTCCACTCAAATCATCTTTCCACCATAGCCAAATCTGTGTGAGAGAGTTGAGTGTTAGGGAGACTATCATTTGAAGCACATGAGCAATGATTTCATCATCAACACACCATCTATTACCTTTTGGAGAGTGGTGGCTCCTAGATTGGTTAGGTGTCACTTGGGAGCCTCCATCAAGATTGTGGAGTTGATCCAAGGAGTTGGTAAGGGCAAGGAGATCGCCTACTTCCTGCAGATCTACCCTAATGATGCAAGTCCTTCGTGGGCGATGGCCATGGTGGGATAGACAAGGTTGCTTCTTCGTGGACCCTTCGTGGGTGGAGCCCTCTGTGGACTCATGCAAATATTACCCTTCGTGGTTGAAATCTCCATCAATGTGGATGTACGATAGCACCACCTATCGGAACCACACCAAAAATCTCCGTGTCTCCAATTGCGTTTGCATACTCCAATCCCATCCCTTTACTTTCTTGCAAATTACATGCTTTACATTCCGCTGCTCATATACTCTTTCCATGCTTGGTTGAATTGTATTGTGTATGCTTGAAATTGTGTTACTCTACCACCTCAACTTGAAAAACTTAAAAATTGCCAACTTTGTTTGTTGAGGGTCTAATCACCCCCTCTAGACACCTCTTGTCGATCCTTTCACTCTCTCAGAAGTATTAAGAAGTATGGACTCCACTTTCACATCAAGTTAATTAATAATTCGTATCAATCTTTCTTTTTCCACTTTATATATACCACTTTGGTATTTGGCCCAGCCTCTCAAAAACTGGCGCAAATGTCTAATTTTGTTTTTCCATCTCTCCTCACTAGAAGATCCTCCCATGTATCTTGCCCATTCAGCCGCAATCACTCCATGAAACCTTCCCTCTCATACCATCCTAATATGAAAGAGAAAGTATTTGTTTCCGACGTGGGTCGCTTCCTCAAAATCAACCAGAAGTGGGGTATGGTCAGAGATGGCCCTCTATAAAGCGTGAACTGTAACCAGCAGAAATTTTTGTTCCCACTCAACACTAGCGAGAACCCTGTCCAACTTCTTGAAAGTAGGAATTGACAAAGAATTGGCCCACGTGAATTGCCTACTAGTGAGGTTAATCTCCCTCAAATCGAGACTTTCAATTAAAAATGAATGACCACCTTCCATCAAAGTTGTCATTATTTTTTTCCTCTTGTCTTCTAATGATATTGAAATGTCCCCCCACCAGAATGTGTAGCCTTTCAACCCCACAAATTCACACCATATTTGCAAGGAATTCAGGTTTAAGCTCTGGTTGTGCCGCACCGTATACGGCCACCAAAGCCCATCGGAGGCCATCAATTTTCGACCTTACATGAAATTTGGCACAAAAATCCCCGTGGACCACATTCAGCAGCTCTAAAGTTTCGCACTTCACCCCAAGTAGTAACCCTCTGGATCTCCCCCTTGGAGGTAAAAAATGTCAGTCAGAATTAACCCCCCCCTGAAATTGTGTTGAGAAACTGGGAGGTGAAATTATCTCTACCCGTCTCCAATAAAGCCATTAAATCTAATTTTTGTTCTACTAAAGTATCGCTAAGGAATCTTCTTTTAGCCAAGTCCGCTAGACCTCAGCTTCTCTAGAATACCCCTTTCATATTTCATCATGGAATTTTTTCTTTTGTTTAACTCTCGCACTCCGATGCACCACCGATGTAGGATAAACCTTCCTCTTCTAGGGTTTTTTGGTTTATCCTTCATCTCCTCAACATTTTGAGCATCGGTGTCAGGAGTGGCCTCTGGCTGCAAAGGGGCCACATACCCCTCTGGAACCATATCCTCCTCCTCAACCTCTAAGCCCTCCATGGGGACTAAACCCTCATAGAGACTCTGAAGCGCAGTTACTCCAAGATCAGTGATATCTGCTTCACTGATATGTCTCCATCGTATCTATAATTTTTGATTGTTTCATGCCAATATTATAAAACTTTCACATACTTTTGGCAACATTTTATATGATTTATTTGGACTAACCTATTGATCTAGAGCCCAGTGCCAGTTCCTGTTTGTTGCATGTTTTTGTTTCGCGGAAAATCCATATCAAACGAAGTCCAAATGCAATAAAAACTTACGGAGAATTATTTTGGAATATTTTTGAATTTTGGGAGGTGGAATCAACGTAAACGGGGGACCACAGGCCCCAAGATACACCAGGGCACCAGGGGGTGCCCGGCGCGCCCAGGTGTCTTATGCCCTCCTCAAAGGTCAGTTGGGCCCTTCTTCTGGTGCAAGAAAGATAATTTATGGAAAAAATGTGTAAAAAATTCATTGGAATCGGAGTTACGGGTCTCTAAGAATTTAAGAAACCGTGAAAGGCCAGATCTGGGGAACGCGAAATAGAAGAGAACAGAGAGGTAGATCCAATCTCGGAGGGCTCTCGCCCCTGCACCTCCATGTAAACCATGACCTGAGGGGGAACTCTCCTCCCATCTAGGGGGATGCCAAGCAAGAATAATAAGGAGGGGGCTCTCTCCCCCTCTCTCTCAGTGACGCTGGAACGCCGTGGGGCTAGGATCATGATGACGATCTACATCGACATTCTTGCTACCATCAACACCAACTCTCTCCCCCTCTATGCAGCGGTGTAACACCTCTTCTCCCCCGTGTAATCTCTACTTAAACATGGTGCTCAACTACATATATTATTTCCCAATGATATTTGGCTATCCTTAGATGTTTGAGTAGATCTGTTTTGTCCTATGGGTTAATCATGATCTTGGTTGGTATGATTGTATATTTTATTTATAGTGCTGTCCTATGGTGCCATCCGTCTCGTGCAAACGTGAGGGATTCCCGCTCTAGGGTGCTGCAATACGTTCATGATTCACTTACATTGGGTTGCGAGACTGGCAGAAGCTTAAACCCGAGTAAGTGGGTTGTCTTGTATGGGATAAAGAGGACTTGATACTTAATGCTGTGGTTGGGTTTCATGACCTTAATGATCTTTAGTTGTTGCGGATTCTTGCTAGAGTTCCAATCATAAGTGCATATGATCCAAGTAGAGAAAGCATGTTAGCTCATGCCTCTTCCTCATATAGAATTATGAGAATGATTACCCGTACTTGTTATCGATTGCGTAAGGACAAATTCCTTTCTTGTTGAGGCATGAGTACCTTATAATTTATTCGTAGTTTTATTCTCGCAAAGTACTCATAGTTTTATTCTCGCAACATAGTTTCATACTTGTTCTAGGTAAAGCAAACATCAAGTGTGCGTAGTGTTGTATCGGTGGTCGATAGAACTTGAGGGAACATTTGTTCTACCTTTAGATCCTCATTGGGTTCGACACTCTTATCTACCGAAGAAGGCTACAAACAACCCCCTATACTTGTGGGTTATCAAGACCTTTTTCGGGCGCCGTTGCTAGGGAGCAATAGCATGGGGTGAATATTCTCGTGTTTGCTTGTTTGCTTTATCTCTAAGTAGATTTTATTTTCTATTGTAAATTGTTCTCTATATTTAGTCATGGATATGGAACACAAAATACCAAAAAAATAGTGGTACTTTCTACTCATGGAGATGGGGAACCTCCTAAAACCCTCGATGCTCATTATGCAAAAAAATATTACGCACTACTTTGATAATCCTGAGAAAACCCCATTCAACATGATAATAGGAGACATGTTATATAAACATGAATACTTTAGGGATTATCGCTTGACACAAAAAGGGGAATTGTTATGGGATAAAATTGATATGCTGCATTGGTATGCTTGGAATTTATGCTAGAGGCATGATTTTATTTGTTGCTCTAGGATGAATGCTCCAGACCTTCCTTTTTCATGCAAATTTAAAGATAATGAAACCATAGCTTCTTATGCTAATGGTAGATATGATTACTATGATTTGGAAAGAATAGATGAATTTGTTGCTTTTAAGGTTGCTTATGAAATTAAATCTTTATTTTTAATGTATGAAGCTTTTGATGATGATGTTTATAGACATGGAAATTTTGCCATCCTTAAATATTGCTATCATAATTACAAATAAAATTCCGATATTGTTGTATATATTGAGAAAGTATCCACTGTCCAAGATAAGACTAATATTTTGCTAGAGTCTATGGAAGAAGAAATTGATGAAACTGCGAGCTCATTGGATGAAAAAGATGATGAGGAGAGTGAAGAACAAAAGGAGGAAGAGCGGATTAGATACCCGTGCCCACCTTCTAATGAGAGTAACTATTCAACTCATACCTTGTTTAATTTCCCTTCGTTCTTACTAAAGGGTGAATGTTAAGATCATTGCTATGATCTCGTTGATTCATTCGAAATATACCTTTTTGATGAACTTGATGATTACTAAGCTTGTGGCCAAAATGCCAATATGAATTATGCCTATGGTGATGAACTTGCTATAGTTCCTTATGTTAAGAATGAAATTGTTGCTATTGCACCCACGCATGATAGTCCTATTACATTTTTGAATTCTCCCAGCTACACTATATCGGACAAACTTGCACTTATATTAAGAATTACATTGATGGGTTGCCTTTTACCATTGCACATGATGATTTTGATGAATATAATATGCATGTGCTTCCTGCTCCTACTTGCAATTGTTATGAGAGAGGAACTACATCTCTGCCTCTCTATGTTTCCAACATGATAAAACTGCAAGAAACTGTGTGTGCTATGTATTGGCCTTTACTTGATGTGCATGAATTGCTCTTGTATGACATTCCGATGCATAGGGAGAGATAGGACTGCGTCATTGCTTGATTATGTTTCTTTGTGCTCACTACTAAATGCCAAATCTTTGCTAATTAAAATTGGCTTTGATATACCGTGGGATCCGGGTGGATCCATTATTTGAGCACTTTATGCCTAGCTTAATGGCTTGAAAGAAAGCGCTGCCAGGGAGAAAACCTGGCAGTTTTAGATAGTCATTTATTTCTGTTGAGTGCTTTTATAAAATTTAAAAACAAAAAATATAGAGCGAAACCTAAAAAACTTTTTTTCTAAAAGAGAAGCGATTGAAAGGTGATGCATTGGAGAAGCGAGGGTCGACCTTGAACACTTGTGTTCATGCTCATGGAAACAATGTAGAACTTTTCATGAAGATTATCACAAAAATAATTATCCCCTTGTACAAATCCATTTTATTTAAAAAATAATGTGCCAAGATAGGCCTTTAGGATGATTAGATTGCTTGTTGGTGTGTGTGGTGCAGGAACAGAAACTTTGCTTGTAGCGCGTGAATTTTCAATTTTTTTACTAGAACATCAAACGTTTCTGAAACTTTTTTCACAGTACTTCTATACAAATTGTTTATGTTGTCCTAATTTTTCAGAATTGTTTGAGTTGCAGAAGTATGGTAGTGTTTAGATTACTACAGACTGTCCTGTTTAAGATAGATTATGTTTTTGATGCATTGTTTTGCTTGTTTTGATGAAACTGTCAATTCTATCGGTGGTATAAGCCATGGAAAAATTATATTATAGTAGCTACAATGCAAAACAAAATATAAATTGGTTTGCAATATTACTTAGAGTAGTGATTCACTGTATTATACTAACAGATCTTACCGAGCTTTTTGTTGAGTTTTGTGTGGATGAAGTGAAGAAAGATCAAGGAGGTCTCGTTATGAGGAGAAGGAGGAGAGGCAAGAGCTCAAGCTTGGGGATGCCCAAGGCACCCCAAGTAAATATTCAAGGAGACTCAAGCATCTAAGCTTGGAGATGCCCCAGAAGGCATCCCATCTTTCTTTAACATGTATCTTTATGTTTTCTTCTTTGTTTCGTTCGTGTGATATGCGTAAATCTTGGAGCGTCTTTTGCATTTGGTTTTCACTTATTTTTCATGCACCATGCTGGTGAGATAGTCCATGGCCAATTTATAGAATGCTCATTGCACTTCACTTATATCTTTTTAGTATGGCTTTATAGAATGCTTCCTGTGCTTCACTTATATCATTTGAAGTTTGGATTGCGTGCTTCTCTTCCCATAGAAAACCGTTATTTGTAAAATGCTCTTTTTCTTCACTTATACTTATTAGAGCATGGTATTTTGTAGAAAGAGTTAAACTCTCTTGCTTCACTTATATCTATTTAGAGAGTCAAGGGGAATTGGTCAATTGCATGGTTAGTCATAAAATCCTACATAAAACTTATGGACCACTGAATATGATATGTTTGATTCCTTGCAATAGTTTTGCGATATAGGGATGGTAATACGTGGGAGGTACTAGTAAACAGTTGTGGTTAGTAGGAATTGGTGTTAAGGTTTGTGATTCCCGAAGCATGCATGTATAGGCCCAGTTCTTTTGCCACAATCTAGGGATTCTCCCAGAATCTGACCCCTACACAGCTACTCCCAGAATCTTAGAACCACATATGTTTTACAGTCCTATCTAATTAGACCCTAACTATATAGGATGGCAAAACAAATGGGGCTCAAAGGTTCTGGGAGAAGCTGGGTATTGGTCGGATTCTGGGAGAATCCCCGGATTCTGTCAAAAGAACTGGGCCATAGTCTCTCATTATGCTATGAAGTTGGAGCATGATTTATTGTTGATTGTCTTCCTTGTGAGTGGAAATCGGGGACAAGCGATGGTCTTTTCCTACCAATCTATCCCCCTAGGTTCATGCGTAGTAGTACTTTGCTTCGAGGGCTAATAAACTTTTGCAATAAGTATATGAGTTCTTTATGACTAATGTGAGTCCATGGATTATACGCACTCTTACCTTTCCGCAATTTGCTAGCCTCTACGGTACCGTGCATTGCCCTTTCACATCTCGAGAGTCGGTGCAAACTTTGTCGGTGCAACCAAACCTCGTGATATGATACGCTCTATCACACATAAGCCTAATTATATCTTCCTCAAAATAGCCACCATACCTACCTATTATGGCCTTTCCATAGCCATTTCGAGATATATTGCCATGCAACTTCCGCCGCCTCCGTTTTGATGACTTGAGAATTCATTGTCATATTGATTTGCATGATCATATAGCTGACATAATAGTTGTGGCTCAGCCACCGTGCATCATTTTTTATACATGTTATGCTAAATTATTGCACCTCCTGGTACACAGCCACAGGAATTCATATAGAGTCATATTTTTGTTGAGTTGTATTATTGAGTTGTAAGTAAACAGAAGTGTGATGATCATCAATTTTCATTATTAGAGAATTACCCCGGTGAGGAAAGGATGATGGAGATTATGATTCCCACACAAGTCAGGACGAGACTCTGGACAATGAGAGAAAAAAGAAACAAGAAAGAAAAAGGAATGAAAGAAAAAAATAAATAAAAGAGAAGGGGCATTGTTACTATCGTTTCCACACTTGTGCTTCAAAGTAGCACCATGTTTTTCGTATAGAGAGTCTCCTATGTAGTCACTTTCATATACTAGTGGGAATTTTCCATTATAGAACTTGGCTTTGTATATTCCGACAATGGGCTTCCTCAAATGCCCGAGGTCTTCATGAGCAAGCAGGTCGGATGCACATCCACTTAGTTTTCATATTGAGCTTTCATACACTTATAGCTCTTAGTGCATCTGTTCCATGGAAATCCCTACTCCTCATGTTTATATCAATTTATGGGCATCTCCATAGCCCGTTGGTTAGCCGCGTCGATGTGAGACTTTCTTACTTATTTGTCTTCTCTATATTTACCCCTATCCTCATACTGTATTCTACCCATAGTCTTTATCCATGGCTTGCGCTCATGTACTGTGTGAGAGTAGAAAAAGCTGAAGCGTGTTAAAAAGTATTAACCGATTGTTTGGCTTGTCATTGGGGTTGTGCATGAAAAATACTTTGTGTAAAGAACACAAAGCATGACAAGACTATACGTTTTTGTAGGGATAGCTTTCTTTGGCGTTAATATTTTGAAAGACATAATTGTGTGTTGGGATGCCCGAGTATTGATGTCTTTATGTCAAATTATAGACTATGCCATGATTAGATATATGATCAAGTTTATGCTAGGTAGCATTCCACATCAAAAATTATCTTTTTTATCATTTAACTACTCGAGGACGAGCAGGAATTAAGCTTGGGGATGCTGATAAATCTCCGCCGTATGTATCATTTTTGATTGTTTCATGCCAATATTACCCAACTTTCACCTACTTTTGGCAACATTTTATATGATTTATTTGGACAAACCTATTGATCTAGTGCCCAATGCAAGTTCATGTTTCTTGCATGTTTTTGTTTCACAGAAAATCCATATCAAACGAAGTCCAAACGCAATAAAAATTTACGGTGAATTATTTGAATATTTGTTAATTTTGGGAGGTGGAATCAACGTAAACGGGGGCCCACAGGCCCCAAGATACACCAAGGAGTGTCAGGGGATGCCTGGCGCGCCCAGGTGTCTTATGCCCTCCTCGAAGGTCGGTTGGGACCCTTCTTCTAGCGCAAGAACGATGATTTATGGAAAAGAATCATGTAAAAATTTCAGCGCAATCGGATTTACAGATCTCCGGGAATTTAAGAAACCGTGAAGGGCTAGATCTGGGGAATGAGAAATAGAAGAGAACAGAGAGGAAGATCCAATCTCGGAGGGGCTCCCGCCCTTCCGCTGCCATCAGGGGAGGCCAAGGAAGAATAAGGAGGGGGGCTCTCTTCGCCTCTCTCCCGGTGGCGCAGGAATGCCGCCAGGGCTAGGATTGTGATGATGATCTACATCAACAATCTTGCTACCGTCAACATTAAGTATCTCCCCCTCTATGCAGCGGTGTAACACCTGTTCTCCTTGCTGTAATCTCTACTTAAACATGGTGCTCAACTCCATATATTATATCCCAATGATATTTGGATATCCTATGATGTTCGAGTAGATCTGTTTTGTCCTGTGGGTTAATCGTGATCTTGGTTGGTATGATTGTATATTTTATTTATTGTGTTGTCCTACGGTGCCTTACGCGTCGCGCAAATGTGAGGGATCCCCGCTGTAGAGTGTTGCAATACGTTCATGATTCGGTTATGGTGGGTTGCGAGAGTGACAGAAGCTTAAACCAAAGTAGGTGGGTTGTTGCGTAAGGGATAAATAGGACTTGATACTTAATGGTATGGTTGGGTTTCACGACCTTAATGATATTTAGTAGTTGCAGATGCTTGCTAGAGTTTCAATCATAAGTGCATATGATCCAAGTAGAGAAAGTATGTTAGCTCGTGCCTCTCCCTCATATAGAATTACAAGAATGATTACCGGTACTTGTTATCAAATGCCTAGGGACAAATGACTTTCTTGTTGACAAAAGCTATCTACTTTTATTACCTTGTAATTTATTCATAGTTTAATTCTCGCAAAGTAGTCATAGTTTTATTCTTGCAAAATAGTTTCATACTTGTTCTAGGTAAAGCAAACGTCAAGTGTGCATAGAGTTGTATCGGTGGTCGATAGAACTTGAGGGAATATTTGTTCTACCTTCAGCTCCTCATTGGTTTTGACACTCTTATTTATCGAAAAATGATACAAATGATCCCCTATATTTGAGGGTTATCATTCCTTCATAGGTTTTATCACATCTAGATGTCGTATTAAAACCACAGCCCTATCGGTGTGTAAGTCTAGTAGAACATTAATTGATTTTGTGGTTTCTTTGACATTACTATGAAGAGAAATCCCTAAGTTGCTGGCTCTATCAATAATATCATGCTCAAAAAGTGCAGAATTGAACAACTTGTATTAGTTAACATACTTGTATGAACTTCGACGTCTCGAAGCTTGGCGGCCCTCATAGCTCGCCCCATCTGTATGTCATCCACATCCGGCTGGTTCTGAATCTGATGACTAAAATGCCTGTCACCAGACATAGGATCCGGAATAGCTCCAAAAGCGATCACATCCTCTAGCGCAACTCCGGTCGGGTTGTGGCCGCCTTCCGTGTGCCCGACTAAGTTAGAACTAATGGGAGATACCGGTCTCCCAGACTGAGCCGTCGGTGCATCAACCAAGGTGGTAGAATGAGAACCTAAGTGGCCCACATCACCGACCAGCGCGGACATCACCTATGTTAATCCAGTGGAATGAGGCAACCGAGGATGTGTAAAAAACTGAGGAGAACCCAAATGGTCGGCCAGAGGAGCACCCTCCGTCTCAGAAGGAGGAATATCTGCTACCTAAGGAACGTCTCGCATCTCATGCGATGAAACCTGAAGCAGTAGGAGGCACTCGGCTGCGCAAGGTCCTCATGGACGGCGGCAGCAGACTGAACATACTCTATGCAGAGGCCCTGAAGGGAATGGGCATCCCGATGTCCCGCCTTAGCGAGAGCGGTATGCAGTTCCACGGGGTAATCCTCAGAAAGAAACAAAGTAACTCAGTCGGATCGCCCTGGAGCTTGGATGTTGTCTTTGGTGACGAGAAGAATTTTTGGAAGGAAAAGCTGACCTTTGAGGTAGTTTACTTCTGCAGTGCTTCTCACGCCATCTTAGGTCAGTCTGGTTATGCACGTTTCATGGCCTATCCATGCTACGTGTATCTTAAGCTCAAGATTCCTGGTCCGAAAGGTGTGATCACTATCACCTGTAGTAGACAGCGTGTTAAAGAGTGTTTGTAGCAAGGGTCTTGAATTGCGGATGAGCAGATGGCTGTTGCCAAGCTAGAAGAGTACAAGAAGGCCACTGATCGGAGTGATCTACTACTCTCCAAGAAACCGACTGTGGAGTTTGCTTTTCAATCGGGTGGTGAGACGAAGCCAGTACATATTCACCTGGATGACCCCAATGTTGCACCCACCAACATATCTACAACACTCGAATGCAAATAGGAAGCCTGGCTCATCCAGTTCCTCCGTGAGAATCGGGACATCTTTGCATGGAAGGGGAGCCAAATGGCAGGGTGGCTTGGCCCAAGGTGTTGGTCGGCAGTGAGGACTTCATCGGTGGCATCGTCTCACCACCTGTAACACCCGGATAATTATGCTATGATGAAACTCTGCTAATGATGCAACGTCACCTCCGTTACTATTACTAATCTTTCATTAGTTCAAAACCGGTCCAAAAATAAAATTCAAAATTTTCCAAACAACGAAAGTTTTCAAACATCAAAACTAAAATGTTCGGAGTGTGCAAAATAATGCCTAGGTATTTCAGGTGAAGGTACCACACTTTTACAGAATGCCTAAATATTTTAAAATGAATTAAGATAGAAGAGTGTCGGGGAAGCTGATCCACAAACACCTATGGGGATCGGCGGACCGAGCCCCTTTCGATTCGGTGAGGGCGGAGGCTGCACAAAGAGCGGATCGAGGCGGTACACGCGAGCAGTTTTACCCAGCTTCGGGCCGCACGGATGCGTAAAACCCTACTGCTGCTTGTTTGTGTGTATTGGATTCTTGCTTAGGGGCGATGTACGCTGCCAGACTGAGCGTGAGAGTGTTCCTGATGTTTCGAATGAGCCGAACCCCCTCTACGTTGCGCTTGGGCCTCCTTTTATACTTTCAAGGGGTCACCGACAGGTGGCAACGTAGACTAGAAGGGTAAAAATGGAAAAGGATGCGGTAGGTGCAGCTACCGCTACTGTGGACACAGTGCACCCTACCTAACTCTGACGGCAGGGGACAAGGTCATTGAATGCCTGTCTGAGTTGCCTAAACAGTGCAAAAAGTGACCGTTAGGAGCGCCACCGTTTGCCACGATGGCCTTCTCTTCATCTCCGCTTGCCACCGCGCACCCCTACCTGCGTGGCCTCCTGCCATGTGTGCTTGGGAGAGTCCTAGAGCGACACGTTAGCAGGTGTGCTGGAGCGCGGGCACGAAGTGGGAGTTTCCCGCGGCAAGCTCCTTACCGCGGTCGTAGTCTTGTCGTGTTTGGGAGCTTGTTGCTCACCGGGCCTTGCCGGGACACAGGGCGCGTCGCGGCAAGCTTTCTTGAAGTGCCGTGGGTGGCCTTCCCGGCAAGCTCCTCTTGCCGGGGTCTTGTCTCTTCCCGGCAAGATCCTCTTGCCGGGGCCTGGGTTGGCCTTCCCGGCAAGCTCCTCTTGCCGGGGCCTTGGTTGGCCTTCCCGGCAAGCTCCTCTTGCCGGGGCCTTGGTTTGAGTACTTTGTTCTTGAATGGTCTTCAAGGGAACCACGGAGGGTCTTGGCGGTCACCCGGCAAGCCTTGCCGTGGGATGCTGCGACCGCCCGTGCACAAGTTCGGGGTACTAGGGTACCCCTAGTCTAGTACACCGACAGGAGCCCCCGGGCCTGAGCCAGACACGGTGCCGACCGCTGTTGGGCCAGGCCCAAAACAGTGCATGGGCACGCGCGGCCTAGGTCACGCCGCATATCTCTCCGCTCCCACCGCGCACGCCCAGAACGGCACGCCTCAAACGCGGTGTCGTGGGTGACGCGGGCGGCGTGCGCGGGGCTAAGCCCCTCGAGCATGCGTCAGGCCACGATGATGGGGACGATTCACGCCCTCCTCCCTAAACGGAGGTAGGCGTGGGGGTGTGGTGCATTTACTGGACGGGGCGGGTGCGCGGTTTTCGGGACGTCCACTCCCCGCGATCACGAGGTGGAGCGAGGCCGCCTCATCCATCGCCTTGGTTCTGCATCCCCGCCACGCGGCTCCCATGCGCTTGGGGTCGCGGACGGTGGAAGTGGGAAACTGGGCCGTCGCGAGCAGAGGCAGCGGGTTGGCCCCGACTCCCTGCTCTTCCCGTGCCTTGATTCGCTGAGCGGGGCGGCCGAGCCCCCACCTCGCTCCTTTATGAAGAGCGGGAGGGGGGCACAGAAACCCGCACTCTCTCATCTCCTCCTTTCTTCAGCTTCTCCTCCCCTTTCTCTCATTCGCCATGGAGAAAGGGAACCCAGGCCCTTCATCGGTGGCGGCGAGGGTCGCCGCCAGACAGCGCATCTCTCCCTCTCCCGCGCCCGTGGTGGCAGAGCCAGCCATAAGGGGAAGAGGGAGGGGGCGAGGTCGCGGACGAGGTCGACGACGAAGTCAAGGCGCTCGGGGAAGAGGCAGGCGGGGCGGCGCGCCAGCTTCGCCTCCGCCGGCGGCTCCTCCCCCCACGGCGGTCCATATAGGGGACGACCCTTGCGAGTTCTTCGTCAAGCTGCACCGGGCGCCTCGTCGTCGCCTCCGGCTTCCAGCTCCGTTTGTGAGCGCGATGGAGTTGGACCCGCCCGAGACACTGAGACTACACATGAGGGGCTGTGGGATCAGCGGAACGCGAGTCCGCGTTGTATTCCCAGCCCCTAATGTGATGTATCTTGATCGAGGGTGGAAGACGTTCGCCCGTATCCACAGCCTGATGGAGGGGTTTACCCTCCATTTTAAGTTGATGGAGGGCGATCTCCTCTCCGTCAAGGTCTTCGGGTGCTTCGGCACTCGGGCGAAGTGCTGCGTGGACAGCTCCTCCGATAGCGAAGGCTCCTCCTCGAGTGAGAGTGACGAGGAGGAGAGTGACAGCGACGATGAGGGTAGCGGGCGGCGGGGTGGCGGGTCCGACTAGGCGTCGGGCGCCGCTTCGCGCAGCACCGGCGGCCCCATCATCCGTGTCGCCGGCTTCTTGAACTCCCCGGGGTCGTCTCCTTGGGCGGCTGGCGTAGGGAGGCTGCGGAAGGGGAAGAGGGCTGGCGACAAGGCCATCAGGTCGGAGTATGAGGGCGTGGTGCCCTCGACAGCGTGCTGACGTCCTGCCGTCCCGTCTTCGAGCCCCGCTTCCAGCGCCGCCATCGCCGTCCAGCCTTCGGACGGCCCCCGTGATGTTCTCTTGGTGTCTTCTGGCACCCGTAGCTCGCCTAGGTGCTCCTTTTGCCCTTTTCGCCTCCTTGACCTGCCTCCTGAAGAGAGGGACAGGAAAGGGATTACGGGCATCTTATCTTTTTAATTTGTAAGCCTTCGGGCCTTAGCTGTATCTAAAACTTGTAATCCTCTCTTTCATGTTTTTCATCCTCTATGGACTGTACCTGAGTGGGATGTTTTTTAATGAAAAGGGGATGCTTGCCGGGTTATTTGTCTCGCGAGTTGAACCCATGCAAAGGAGCAAATCCTTGGTATCCCTCGGACAGACATTTGATCTCTCGGCAACAGGCCCTGCCGCCTTCCCACGTCGCTCGACCTTTCTCACGCCTTTGACGGAGGCGGGAACGAGGTGGGTGCGGTCTCCTCGTTTCATCCCTTTGCTGCCGCGACTACGACCAAACTTGGCCCCGGGAACGAGCCCGAGGGCCTAGAGTTGAGGGAGCACGGCAGTTTTCGGGAAGAAACGCGGTTTTGCATTCCCCAGTCCATAAGAGGATGCATGATGAGGGATGAAAGACTTATCTGATATTGCAGCCCCCGGCAACTCTGGTTTGCCGTGGGCGATTCTTGGCACTCGCAGCCCCCAGCGATACTGGCTTGCCGGGGCCCAGGTGCCGGTGCGCCCTTCTTCTCCTTTTCGTCCTCAAGTAGTCTGGCCAGGATATGCGAGCCCTGCGAACGAAAGAGAAGCAAAAGGACGGACACTCGACCTCTAGCATGCATGCTATAACCCCGGGGTGGAAGGCTTCGGGTACTCTTCCGACGAGGAACTCCAACCCAGCGCCAAGCTCACTCTGTTCTTCAAAGGCGTGGCAGCGGCGCTCCAGCAACTCCGGGAACGGATCCCAAATCAGTTGGCCGACGAGTCACGCTCGATTTGTGCTGGAGTTCTGGAGAAGGTGCTGGTGAAGGTGGCCTTCCGCAATCTGGGCCTCCGCCTCACCAATATCCTTAGGACCTTGCTGCCAGAAGCTGATCTGGAGGAGCTCAAAGCCCTTGTCGCACCCATTGTGGACAAGGTGAGCGGAATCAAGAGGGTCGAAGGTGATGGCGTAGATTAGGCCGCCCACTTCTTCTTTCCTTGTCGCTGCCAGCCATGTCACGGGAACACTTTATTAGAGGCGCGACAAGTTATTTTTGTAATATAACTCTATTTTAGGCAAAAAATTGTTGTGTTACTTCCTTTACTCGACTCTTGGCTTTGTATGGTTCTGCCCTACGCTTTCTAGGGAAACTTGCCGGCGCAGGCACCCTTGCCGCGAGCGCCGAGTGCGGAACTTTAGCAGCCTGCTGGCGGGGTCGCTACCGACAAGCAACCTTGTCGCAACTAGTTGCAGCTCACTTAAGTTGTTGAGCAGACTCGAAACAAAGTAAGGGCGCTAGCGGCTCACTTAAGTTGCTGAGCGGACTCGAAGCAAAGTAAGGGCGCTAGCAGCTCACTTAAGTTGTTGAGCGGACTCGAAACAAAGTAAAGGCGCAACTAGCTACGAGTTGGTTCCTCCGCGCACAGGTTTTCCATACAAAGCATGGTCGTTCAAGGAAAATAACTCAAAAACTTAAAAAAACTGATTGCTCAAGCTTTAGCAACTTAGCTTTTCTGTCGTCTGTTTCCCGGCAAGGAGAAACTTTCTTGAATGGCCTGGTCCACACCATTATCTTCTCCTTGCCCCCCTGGTAAACCTTGTGGGCCTTGGGCTCGTTATCAGAGAAATAAAGTAATGATATGGAGCCTTGGGCTCGTTATCGCTTACCAGGGTCTGGTGCTGCACAAAGTGTCAGATAACATATGAGAAAAAGGACTATAGCACAAAAAAACTGACAAGATGTGCGGGGCACATGAACTTTACTGGTGCACGGGGTCTGCGCCCGGCTTTGTACAAAGGATTACATGCAACAGCGGCAAGACTTGTACAAAAGGTGGTTGCCGGAAAAGCTTCCGGCAACCGCGCCCTACGGGTAAAACTTACGAAGATGTTCAATGTTCTAGGAGTTGCTCACCGGAATGCCATCTTCGGTCTCAAGGCGGACAGCGCCGGGCCTAGTGACTCGTTTCACCCGATAAGGGCCTTCCCACTTCGGTGTCAACTTGTTGGAATTCTTGGCGGACTGAACGCGCCGAAGAACAAGGTCGCCTTCCTCGAAGCTTCTGGCTTTAACTTTGCGGCTATGGTAGCGACGCAAAGCTTGCTGGTAGTGAGCGGCTTGCATAGCAGCCTGAAGACGGTCTTCCTCAAGGAGCAGCGCGTCATCTTGTCGCAGCTGCTCTTGCTCGAGCTCATCATAAGCGAGCACTCGAGGCGACCCGTAAACGAGTTCCGTGGGGAGAACTGCCTCCGCTCCGTAGACTAGAGCGAAGGGTGTTTGGCCAGTGGCTCGATTTGGCGTCGTCCTGATCGACCAAAGAACCACCGACAGCTCCTCGATCCAGTTTTTTCCGCACTTGTGCAGCCCATCGAAAGTTCTGGTCTTGAGGCCTCACAGCACTTCAGCATTTGCCCTCTCCGCTTGACCGTTGCTTCTCGGATGAGAAACAGAAGCGAAGCAGACCTTGGCGCCAAGATCTTGGACGTACTGCATGAAGGTGCGGCTCGTAAATTGCGTGCCGTTGTCGGTGATGACCTTGTTAGGGATCCCGAAACGGCAAACAATTGACCTGAAGAACTTGACTGCTGACTGTGCTGTCACCTTCCTCACTGGTTCCACTTCCGGCCACTTTGTGAACTTGTCGATAGCGACGTACAAGAACTCAAAGCCCCCGACAGCTCGGGGAAAGGGGCCGAGGATGTCGAGCCCCCAGACTGAAAATGGCCAGGATAAAGGTATCGTCTGGAGAGATTGAGCTGGTTGGTGTATCTGCTTGGAATGGAACTGGCACGCTTCACACTTGGTTACTTGTGCAGTTGCATCCTGGAGGGATGTCGGCCAGAAGAAGCCTTGTCGGAATGCTTTGCCGGCAAGTGCTCTTGCGCCAATGTCGTGACCACATATGCCTCCATGTATCTCTGCCAACAGCTGTTGTCCATCTACCCGGCAAATGCACTTTAATTTCACACCGTTGAGTCTTATTCTGTACAGTGTGCTGTCGACAAACTTGTACATACTTGATTGTCGGGCTACTTTTTCAGCTTCTTCTTGCTCTTCGGGAAGCTCTCCTGTCTGAAGGAAACGGACAATCTGCTGCGCCCATGCTGGAGCTTGTGGCTCGACAACAAGGACTAAAGGCGTATCTGTTGCTACGGGAACATCCGCTTCTATGGTAAGAACCTGCGGTTCGGCCGGAGCGTGATATTCCCCGAAGATACTCTCAGATGTTATCCGGATAACTTATGCTCATCGCATGTGGAATTCCCTTGCACCGTCAGCCCCTATGGATAACTACATACACTTGTCATTCTTACATTCATCCCCAGTTGTCCTTGTTATTACAAGATACCACGAAATACTCGTCGTTGTTCCGAGGATCCTTGTGCCTACTGCCTTGCAGTTCCTTGTCGCTTGATTACACCTACTAACTAATCCTCACACATATCGAGGATTTGTTTTTTTCCAAATATTTCACGTGTTTCACAAACGTCTTCAAAATACTATTTGATCTTGAAATTCTTGCTTGCTTGCGTTATGGTTAATCCCATAAGTCTAGTAATCTTATTGGCATCCTTTGTCACTATCATTTAGATTCCATTGATTCAATAAGTAGCGTGCTCGCTATCCTCAATAAGATCCTAGAATTCATCCTTCTGGCTCAAACGTCATTTTAAACATGAGCTGGATCTCGACCAATCAAATTACCATCCATTGTACCCCTAAGCCTACCCGACTTATCCATCCTTAATCAGAGCATTTGCTTTTGATCCCTTGATTTCGAAATCATAATGCCTTTACATTTGAGCCTTGACTTAGTTAGTTGTTTCTATAATCCAATGCATTTGCAGCGGTTCTTCCTCTGGTTGTGTGTCGGTGCTCACATCAGCTCCGCTATGGACCGTCGGATCGGTTGTTGAATCATCATCTGACAGTGTCCTTCATGTACAAAAACCTCGAGATGTTCTTTCTCTGATACATAGTGCCTTCGGTAAGATTGTGTCCTCTGCCTTGTCGAGCATGCTCTGCTTTCGAGCTTGTGTTATTTACTCTTGAAATTCTGGTATATGTTTATAAAGATACCCTGATGGTTTGACCTATGCCTTCCTTGATCTGTGTGAACCAGAAAAATTTTCACGAGTCATACTCTTCTAGTATTTTGCCAGATAAAATATCAACACTACAACCTCACCAAAGCGAGAAGTGAATGGAAGATTATACACTAGAGAAGTGGGAGTCAAACTTGAACCTTATGTTCATGCCCATGGACACGATGTAGATATTATAATTAAAGCTTCTCTTAAATGAATTATCCCTTTGGTATAAGTTCATCTTATATCTGGGATCTGGCCTCTTGCAATCATTGTTCCGACCATGTTCTCCTTTAAATACCATTTCTCATGCAAGTTTAAGCACTTGACTTCTACAGAGCAATACCCCAGTCCAACCTCTACTTTGATATATCGTCGAGTATTACCCCCTGGTATCTCGAGATTATCACGGAACTGCATAACTTCTTATGAGTTCTTAAAGTACTACATTCTCACCGATTCCAATTTTTTCACGGGCTCTGAGTTATTAAACACTCAAAGACATCGATAAGAGAATCGATTCTGGACTCCGATTCAATAACTCTAAGTAATTTTCATTGCTTATGAGTTCAATAAACCTTCAAGTCATTCCTAGCCTGATCAGCTATATCATTATCATGCTAAATTTTAACTGTGCCACCCGGTACTTATTCCCGAAGCACATCTTTCGACAATAAGCTAAGCTTACGTGGTTTTCCTCGTCTTATCATTTCACCTCGAACCACAAACTTGATTCCGAGATTGTGTCGTATATGTGGTTCCAATAATCTTTTGCTGCATTAGTCCTTTTGCTTGATCCAGTCGCTGTTTGATTGCTTCTTCATGGAGCCTCTCGACAAAATTTGTCGTGATCATCATCCACATTTTAAGTCCTTCAAGAATATCAGTCGAATTCATGATCATAAGTGCCATCCTTGTCCCTTGGTAATTTGAGTTACCATCGACAACATCCTTATCTTCCTTTCATCACTAACTTGTTCATGTTAAGGACACAACTTGCTATCCAGCTTGTATTATGTTCTACCTTGAAGTATTACTGTCTTTGGTGTCAAGGATGTTGCGAGGATTACTCCACCTCTTAAGAATTCCTGGTATAGTGATACTCCTCACCATCACCATTAATTATTGGTCCCCATGTCGATTCTAACCGGGACCCCAACAAGTGAACGGTACTGTTTGGATTCTGCCCTTCTAGCAACCCTATTTCTTTGAACTTAATGGTCGATAGTTTCGTTCTAAGTCTATGGCTTATTGAATCATCATTCGAACATTGATCGTGCTACCTAGTCCAGATTTCCGGGTGCATCCTTCTATCATTATTAAATTGTGTATGTTTCCCTCGAGCATACATCATTATATCATTTGATCTAACTAATGTTATCTCCTTGTTCACATAATTATGGAAATCCATCCTTTTAGAAATCTCAATGAATTGCCGTTGAGTCAATCAGCCACCTCCTCACCCCTCCTTGATTTAATGACGAACTCTTGTTTCGGAACTCACTTCCATAGTTCAATTCCCGAGAATCTTACAATGTCATATCGACAATTTGGGTTCCACCTTTCTGCTTAGGCATCCTGAGTCCGAGGTATCATGTCACCAATCAGATCTGAATCTCGGTCAGATATGATGGATGGAACATATTTTCCAGAGTTATAACATTGGTCCTAATATGGCCCGGTAAGGTGATGTCATGCCTAGCACACCTGGCCGGAGGACCTATTGTTATAGTTTCCTTTTTCGCAAGGTTAGCCGTTCTTCCATGAGGAAATTGTTAGACTTATTCTACAAGTTGTTCCTGATCGATCCATCGTGTATTCAAAGTCCGACCTTGCTTGAAGACCATATCAATGCTATCTCGAAGCATGTCTGTGGTACTCCGATCTTCAATGAGAACATTTGAGGCACAATGCCAAATTTTCTTTATCAATTATCCTAACACCGTTGTTTGGGGAATGTCATGAAATTACTCTCCCCTTACCTAAATGGTTTTTCTACTTTCTATCCTGTCATGGATATCATGCTCTGCTTGTCCTTGGAAAGCATATACCCCCTGAAATATGTGTTTAAACACATTTTTCATTTCCATTGTTTTGTTAAATTTGATAATCATATTTTCCTTTCCATTGTGTTGATTAAACTTTCTGGTAATCTAACTTATCTGAGAAGTGATATTTCCCTGCTTAGTTAAGCACCTTGTTGTACCACTTTGTCAGTAAGACCCTATTACTGTTGTTGATGACATTCCGGTAACCACCGATGGACGAGAACTTTGCATATTGGTCCGCCTCATTTTGACGAGCAGGAAAATGGTTCCCTTCGTCCCTCGCCCATGGTATCGACATTGCTAGTCAGCTGGCAAACCTCTACATTTCCAGAATTGTCTAGCTTCATGGTATTCCACTGGTAATTAGTTCAGACCGAGGAAGTTTATTCACTTCAAGATTCTGGGCAAGTTTCCAAGAAGCTATGGGGACTCATCTGTCTTTCAGCACTGCTTTTCATCGTCAAGTTGCAAGGGCAAGTTGAACGTGTCAACTAGGTTCTCGAAGACATGCTTCGAGCTTGTGTTATTTCCTTCGGCAAGAAATGGGAGGAATCTCTCCCGTATGCTGAGTTCTCTTATAATAATAGCTATCAAGCTAGTCTGAAGATGGCCCCCTTTGAAGTGTTATATGGATGAAAGTGTCGAACCCCTCTAAACTGGTCAGGAACTGGGGAACATCCACTCTTTGGTCCGGATATTATCCAACATGCTGAAGAACAAGTTCGCATTATTCGCGAGAATCTCAAGACTGCTCAGTCATGTCAGAAGAGTCAGTATGACCGTCATCATAAGTACATAGTCTATCAACCTGGCGAAAAGGCTTATCTCTGAGTTACACCAATGAAGGGTGCTCACCGCTTCAGGATCAAGGGCAAGCTAGCTCCTCGCTATATTCGTCCATTCACTATTCTCAACAGGCGTGGAAAAGTGGCATATCAACTGGAGCTTCCGTCCAACCTTTCTCAGGTTCACGATGTGTTCCACGTGTCACAGCTCCGCCGCTGCTTCAAGGACCCAATCCGAGGAGTGGATCATGAAGTGCTTGAATTGCAACAAGACCTCTCCTATAAAGAGCATCCGGTCTGCATTCTCGACCAAGTTGAACGCCACACACGTTAGAAGGCGATCAAGTTCCTCAAGGTCCAGTGGTCGCACCATTCTGAAGATGAAGCCACTTCGGAACGCGAGGATCGCCTGCGTCATGAATACGCTGCACTGTTTCCTTCTACCTCCTAAATCTCGGGACAAGATTTCTTGTAGTGGGGGAGAATTGTAACGCCCGGATAATTATGCTACAGTGAAACTCTGCTAATGATGCCACGTCACCTACGTTCCTGTTGCTAATCTTTCGTTAGTTCAAAACCGGTCCAAAAATCAAATTCAAAATATGACAAACAATCAAAATTTTCAAACATCAAAACTAAAATGTTTGGAGTGTGCCAAATAATGCCTAGGTATTTCACGTGAAGGTACCACACTTTTACAGAATGCCTAAATATTTTAAAATGAATTAAGACAGAAAAGGAAAATAAATAAAAAAGAAAAGAACCAAACAGAAAAAAAACAAAAGAAAAGATAAAGGAACCCCCCCACTGTTGGGCCTTGGCCCAGCTAGCCAACAGCCAAGCCGGCCGGTTCAACCGGTCCAGCCGGCCTGGCCCCCCTGCCGTCCCCCTTCCCTGTTCGTACGAAAAGGGTCAGAACAGGGGCGTGTCCCCGCCCGACCGCCTCGCCGGCACCGACGCGGGAAGGGAATAAGGCGCCACGCCCTCGCCTCCTCGGTTCCTTCTCCCACTCGCCCCCGGTGCCCTCTCGGCCCCTGCGCCTCCACTCCCCTCAGATCCACCTTGCTGCTTCCTCCTTCGCCACCGCATCCGAGCGCTGCCATGGGCTCGCCGCTGTAAAACGCGTGGCCACAGGCATCGCCTAACCTCACCAACGTGCCTGTCGTCTCCACCATCATCTTCGTCATTGATCGGTGGCCGCAGTTGGAGCTCGGAGGCGCTGCTGCACCGGTGCTCTCTCTAGTGCATCCTCTCACTGCTCCTAGCTCCGTCCCCGTCGAGCTGCGATTCCGGCTGCCACCTGATCTCGAAGCACCGCTCAACCCCGGCCACCCCCGTGCCGCGACCACCGCCACTCGACGCGCATTGTCGCGTGCGTTCGAACGCACCTAGCCCCGTCATCGAACTCTCCCGAGCCCCGGCGTCCGCCCCGCTCGTCGCCGGTGATGCTGCGGTTGACCTCCAGCCAAGCCACCACCCCCATTCAATGTGCCACAGTGCGACCATTCGAAAGAGCCCACCCGCGCCCCCTTACTTGCACCGTGGCATAATTCCGTCGAGGTCCGCGCGACTCCGTCGGGTTTTCGGTCGTCGGCGGTGAATCTCCGCCGCCCGCCAACGTGGCCTACTGCTGGGGCTCATCTGGGTCACTGCCTGGTGGCCACAGGGGCCCGGCTGAACTATTGACCATGGTCAACTTGCTGACTGGGTTGGTCCCAGCAGCTGACCAGTGGCCCCCCCAACCTATAAGCTAATTAAATTAGTTAAATTAATTAATTTAGGCCAATTAGTCACTGACTAATGGGGCCCACACTTAGTTATTTCTAATTAGTTTAAAACAAATCCTATTTCACCTCTGTCTCAATGACAGGTGGGTCACAGAGGACCCATAGGTCAGATTTGACTTAGTCAACCGCGCTGTTGACTAATGACCTCAGCATTGCGTCATGCTGACATCAGCAGGCACTATTCCGGATAATGTTAGAATTAAAATAATTAAATAAATTCTAAAAATGATTAAAACTTTAGAATGGAAAATAAACCGTAGCTTAGATGAAAACGTTTTCTACATGAAAGTTGCTTAGAACGACGAGACAAATCCGAATACAGAGCCCGTTCGTCCACCATACATCCCTAGCATAGCAAACACGCAACTTTCCCCCTCCGGTTCATCTGTCCGAAAACGCAAAACACCAGGAATACTTTCCCGGATGTTTCCCCCCTTCGCTGGTATCACCTACTACCGTGTTAGGGCACACCTATCACCGTTCATTGTGATGTCATGCATCGTCATGCTTATGTTTGCATTGTATTTAATGCTTCTTCCCACTCTTCTCCCCGGTAGACTACGAGACCGACGTTGTTGCTGCCCAGTTCAACTACGGAGTTGACGACCCCTCCTTCTGGCCAGAGCAACCAGGCAAGCCCCCCACCTTGATGACCAGATATCGCCTATTCTAGCCTTTACTGCTTGCATTAGAGTAGTGTAGCATGTTACTGTTTCGGTTAATCCTATTCTGTTGCATAGCCTGTCATTGTTGCTACAGTTGTTGATACCATACCCACAATCCTAAATGCTTAGTATAGGATGCTAGTTTATCATCAGTGGCCCTACATTCTTGTCAGTCTGCCTTGCTATACTATCGGGCCGTGATCACTCGGGAGGGGATCACGGGTATATACTATACATACATACATACTAAACAGATGGTAACTAAAGTCGGGTCGGCTCATAGAGTACCCGCGAGTGATTCACGGATTGGGGGCTGAAAGGACATTTGTCCCGATGGCCCTCTGTGTGTATCTTTGTGGCGGAGCGATAGGGCAGGTTGAGACCACCTAGGCGAGAGGTGGGCCTGGCCCTGGTCGGCCTTCGCGGTTACTTCATAATAATACGCTTAACGAGATCTTGGTATTTGATCTGAGTCTGGACAATGGCCTATACACACTAACCAACTACGTGGGAACAATTATGGGCACTCGATGTCGTGGTATCAGTCGAAGCCTTCTTGACGTCAGCGACTGAGTGGCGCGCGCCGGGTTGGACTGCGTAATGCAACTTCCTTTGTAATGGAGGTTGCTAGGTCTGCTCACCGGCCGCCCTCGCAACGTGCAGGTGTGCAATGGGCGATGGGCCTAGACCCCTGCGCGCATAGGATTTAGACCGGTGTGCTAACCTCTCTGTTGTTCCTAGGTGGGGCTGCGACGTGTTGATCTTAAGAGGGCGGGCATGACCCAGGAAAGTGTGTCCGTCCAAAGGGGATCGAGCCTGTTGGGTTATGTGGTGCACCCCTGCAGGGAAGTTTATCTATTCGAATAGCCGTGTCCCTCGGTAAAAGGACGACCCGGAGTTGTACATTGACCTTATGACAACTAGAACTTGATACTTAATAAAACACACCCAGACAAGTTCCACAGACAACCCGGTGATCGCTTTTCCACAGGGCGACCAGGGGAGGATTGCCGGGTAGGATTATGCTATGTGATGCTACTTGGAGGACTTCAATGTACTCTCTTCTACATGCTGCAAGACGGAGGCTGCCAAAAGCGTAGTCTTCGATAGGACTAGCTATCCTCCTCTTACTCTGGCATTCTGTAGTTCAGTCCACTGATATTGCCTCTTTACACATATACCCATGCATATGTAGTGTAGATCTGTAACGCTCTGAATCCGATGCGCCAGCTGTCTTCTAGTTATTCGCTCCCATTGCCATGTCATTTGCTTGCGTGTTGCATTTTGCCATGTCATCATCTACATTTCATCTGCATGTTTTCCAAAACTTGCATCCGTTCGGGTCCTCCCGGTTCTCTCCGTTGTCCGTTCTAAGCCCAACCACACCCGCATGCGCCCGCGGCACCTCCGAAATATTATTTTATAAGTGGCATAAAAATGTTCTCGGAATGGGATGAGAGTTGGCGTGCAGTCTTATTATAGTGTAGGTAGGCCGTCTGCCAAATTTCATCGCATTCGGAGTCCGTTTGATAGCCCAACCGTCATCCGTAGCGGCACCATTGCCGGTTTAATCATCGGACGTTTCGGTCTCCGAAACTGCCGCCGGGCTGCCCTTCTCTTCTCTCTTCTCAGCCAAGGCCTCTCTTCACAGCCCACACCCACGCTAATCCAGCCCACTAAACCCCCCTCCGATCCGGAGCCGTTCGATGGTGATTCGAGGGTCCGAAAACCTTCTATTTTCCCCAAACCCTAGTCCCCTACTATATATGGATGCCCACCCCTACCAAAATTAGCCTAAAGCTACCCTCCTAGCCTACCCCCTACCTCCAGCCGCGCCCCACCTCCATTTTCGAGCCAGCCCGCTCTGCCGCCGCCACTTGGCCTCCTCCCGCGCCTCCACCTCGCCGCCGCCATGTGGCACCACCCCAATGGGCAGCGCCGCCGTCCCGTCGAACCCCTAGGCGCCACGTCCCCGCGCCCTGCTCCCCGTGCCGCCAGGGCCCACCGAGCCCATCATGAGCCCACTCGGACCCGGATCTCCGCTTCTGCCGGGCTGAGCCAGCTCGCTCGCCCCCGACCGCTCCTTCCTGAGTGCCCGACCCCGCCTCCTCAGGGTTGCACCTTCGCGCCGCCGCTGTCGGGCATCCCGCACCGCCGCCGACGTTCGCCAGCACCGTGCCCCGCCGCCGTTCTTCGCCAGCCTCAGTGCCACCGTCCAGCATCGGCGCCTCCGCGCCGCCGTGAACCGCCGCCGCCATGTCCCTTCGCCGCCGACCCCGCGCACTCGCGCGCCTCCTCTCCTCCGCCCTTGGCCAGATACGGCCGCGGGAGGGCCGGATCCGGTGACCCCGAGCTTCTCCGGCGAGTCCCCGAGCTCTGTCCGCCGTCTGCTTCCCCTCCGGCGAACTACTCCGGCGAGATCCAGCCGCATCGAGAACGTGCCGAAACCCTAGAAGGTTGACCTCGTTTTTCACTCAGTCCTGTTATTTTTGCATTATGTACCCATGTTTGTCATGCAAAACTCTATGCTCGGTGCTCCGATTTGTGCATATAATATGGAAAAATGTTCGTCATGAGATGCTCTACATTTCATTCCACTGTGTCGTGCTTGTTTGAGTTCATCTTGATGCACTAATCATCGTTGTAAGAGTGCTATATGATGTTAACCTGCTGAGACTGTTATAACTTGCAGTTTTGTCTTTTTCGTTGCATTTGTTGTGCGCATCCTTTGAGCATGATGTCTACATGTTTTAGAAGCATATTCATGCCATCTTTATAGTGGTGCAATCCATGTATTTTTGTGTGCCTTGTGGTGAGTGCATCAAGCTTGTGAAGTGGGCTAATTGTTGTTACTGTTCTTCTAGGATGAATCTGTTATATCATGATGCTATGTAAACCTGCTACTACAAGTCATTTATGCATAATCTAGAGATGTTCATTAAGGATGTTTTGTTATACATGTCATGATCTATCCATCCATGCCCTTTGTTGCATTTATCGCCCGGTGTAGCTTGTTGTCATCTTGCTCCAAATTTGCTAACTAATGTTGTTGTCAGCTTGTTAACATTAAGTTCAGTTTGGCCATGAGTTTTGCTAGTAATCCATGCACCCTATGACTATGTTATTGCCATGTTTATCTCCATAAATGTGTCTTCTTACTGTTGGTCACCTTTTCATGCCATGTATAATTCTGTGGTGAGTTGTACAAGCTCACCAACATGCCTACTTATCGTTGTTCCTGCCATGTCCTGTTATTTTCACCGTTTGAAACCTGTCATTCATTTTCCATGTTTGCATGGATGCTACCATGTTGTCTGTTGATCTTTGGAATTAGATCAGTAAGGGAGTTTTGTTCTTTGTCTTTAGTATTAACATTCCATGCCTTTATTTGCCATGATAAGTTCCTGCAGCATGTTATTGTATAGTTCTAAACATTGCAACCTGATGTTATTTCTGTCATGCTCAGTGATTTTCTGCTAAGTCTGTGAAACTGTTATTATTTGCAATCTTGCCATGTCCTTTTGAGCATGTTCTAGTTATTTCTGGAGATCGCTCAGTGTTCATGTTTTGTTATGCTTCATATGTACATCACGTCCATGCCATTTGTCTTCATGGTGATGTGATGCACCATGTTGTTTTGATGGTTGTAAGATGCCTAGTTGTTGTTTTGGATAACTTGTCCTTTAAACTTGTTTCATGTGTATGTGTTGAACCGTTGCTCCGTTTAGAGTGTGCTCTATATGAAACTTGCTTAGTTTTACTTGTAGCTTCATATTCTTTGTTGCATTCATGTTTTGAGTGTGTTTTGTTGATGTTTGTATGCATTTTGCATCAATGCCATGTTTAACTTGTTTTGCTCATATCTTCTAGGCCGTAGCTCCGAACTAAATGAACTTTATATGTAACTTGACTAGAATTTCGTGTAGATCATCTTGGTGCATTTTAAATTGTTATTAACAACTTGAAAATAAGGTTTATTCAGCTCTGGACCAATTTCGAAATTTGCATATGAGGACTTGTTTCCGGCCTCATTTAAACTTGCTTTGATGTGTTGCTCTTATATGCATCATCTCTTGCCATGAGTAGCTTCATGTAGCCTTTGTCATGCATCATGATTGGTAGTGCATCATGTCATGTATAAGTGCTATGTGTTTACAGTGTGTTTGCTTCTTTCCGGTTGTGCTCCTTCTCGTTAGTTCCTGTTTCGTTGCCACCGTGAGGATTCGTTCATCTATGCTTGGTTCGTCTTCGTGGCTTCATCTTCTTCATGGACTCGTTCTTCTTCCTAGAGGGATTTCAAGCAAGATGACCGTCACCTTGGATCTCACTACAATCATTGCTATGCTAGTTGCTTTGTTCTATCACTATGCTGCGCTACCTATCTCTTGTTGATCAAGCCTCCCAAACTGCCATGTCAGCCTCTAACCTTTTCACCCTTCCTAGAAAACCGTTGCTTGGCTATGTTACCGCTTTGCTCAGCCCCTCTTATAGCTTTGTTTGTTTCAGGTGAAGTCGAAGATTGCTCCATGGTGGACAGGATTATGTTGGGATATCACAATATCTCTTATTTAATTAATGCATCTATATACTTGGTAAAGGGTGGAAGGCTCAGCCTTATGCCTGGTGTTTTGTTGCATCCTTGCCACCCTAGTTTCCGTCATACCAGTGTTATGTTCCTTGATTTTGCGTTCCTTACGTAGTTGGGTGATTTATGGGACCCTCTTGACAAATCGCTTTGAATAAAACTCCTCCAGCAAGGCCCAACCTTGGTTTTACCATTTGCCTAAGCCTTTTTCCCTTGGGTTTCCACAGCCTAAGGGAATCTTTATTTACCCCCCCCCCCGGCCAGTGCTCCTCCGAGTGTTGGTCCAAACTAGAGCCCTTTGCAGAGCCCCCTCAGGGAAACTTGAGATCTGGTTTTAGTTGTACAGATTGCTCATCCGTTGTGCCTTGAGAATGAGATATGTGCAGATCCTATCGGGATTTGTCGGCACAGTCGGATTGTCTTGCTGGTTTTGTTTTACCATTGTCGAAATGTCTTGTAACCGGGATTCCGAGACTGATCGGGTCTTCCCGGGATAAGGAATATCCTTTGTTGACCGTGAGAGCTTGTGATGGGCTAAGTTCGGACACCCCTGCAGGGTTTAAACTTTAGAGAGCCGTGCCCGTGGTTATGTGGCAGATGGGAATTTGTTAATATCTGGTTGTAGAGAACTTGACACTTGACTCAATTAAAATGCATCAACCGCATGTGTAGCCGTGATGGTCTCTTTTTGGCGGAGTCCGGGAAGTGAACAAGGTTTTGTGTTATGTTTGACGTAAGTAGGAGTTCAGGATCACTTCTTGATCATTGCTAGCTTCACGGCCGTTCCGTTTGCTTCTCTTCTCGGTCTTATTTGCGTATGTTAGCCACCATATATGCTTAGACACTGCTGCAA
Source organism: Triticum aestivum (assembly GCF_018294505.1). NCBI lineage: Eukaryota > Viridiplantae > Streptophyta > Magnoliopsida > Poales > Poaceae > Triticum > Triticum aestivum. The sequence goes on along the minus strand of NC_057798.1, from coordinate 287,242,014 downwards.
CCTCACCACTTATCCATTCCTTTACCCATTAAGCTTTGCTAGTCTTGATACCCATGGTAATGGGATTGCTGAGTCCTCGTGGCTCACAGATTACTACAACAACAGTTGCAGGTACATGTTATGCGATAATCTTGACGCGAGAGCGATGTTACTTGTTTTGGAGTTCTTCTTCTGCTTCTTCTTTGATCAGGGGATAGGTTCTAGGTCGGCAGCCTGGGCTAGCAGGGTGGATGTCGTTTGAGCTTCTGTTTGTGTTTTATCCATAGTCGGATGGTGCTCTTGTGCATGATATTGTTGTATCCGTGTGGCATTGTATGCCTCTTGTATGTATCCCCAACTATTATGTAATGGTATGATGTAATGATATCCACCTTGCAAAAGCGTCTCCAATATGTGCTTCTATCCTTGGTGGGACCTTCGAGTTCCTTTAGGATAAGGTCGCATATTGGGCGTGAGAAGTTGGTATCAGAGCCACGACCGACCATAGGAGCCCCCTTGATTGTTTGTAGTTGGCCGTTGTCGAGTATAGAAGAAAACTTATTTTGGAGTCTAGTTATATCGGAGAGTAGGAATTCTTTTTACTCCTCGGTGCCTTTGTCGCTCTAATGAGGAATCTTGACGTAGGTATTTTGACTTACTCCTCTTCCCCTTCAAACTTTCTTTAGGATCACACAGTTAGTTTTCCAATCGTTGGTTCTCAGCTCTTTTCATCCGGTGCATTTCTCGTCAAGTTGACTCGAGCCTCTTCATCTTTGCCAAGTTCAATCCTTGGTTGTTTTTCTTTTCCCACCCGCCCACCCTTTTCTTCTCGGAGCCAGAGTCCGTAATCGAGTAACCATCCTACTTGTGTGAAGCCTTTGCTTTCTTTCAACCGGTGTTTTCTCTTTAAGTTATTCGTCGGTTCCCCCTTCCAAGTTGCCTTTGTTTTTGCCGCCCTCCCACCCTCTTCTTCCCGGAGCCTGAGTCTCTTTCGAGCATCAATTTTCATTCATACGGAGCCTCTTCAGTCTTCCCTCAATCATTTCAACCGGTGAATTCTTGACTCGGTGGACATTCTTCATCTTTTTTTCTTCTCCGGTGGATTCAATTCCAATTTTCGGTAGTGATTATATTCTTTCCCTTGGATCAAGTGTTTTCCCTGCTGGTTCGCCTCTCGCCAGTTTATCATTCCGGAGTGCTTAAGACATCTCAGGAGATTCATCTGTGTTCCAATTAATTCGATGTTGTCACCTCATTCAAATATTTCAATTGTTTCAGTGCATCATCTATCTCTTCAACAATCCTTTCCAACGGTGTTATCTCTTCAGTGGGCCCTAACCCACAGGTCTTTTCCCAGGATCTTACCTGACTCTTCTAATTATTCCGGAGTTATTCTCAAATCCTTTTCGAAGTTTGACGTAAGTATGAATTTCATCAGTCAGATCTGTTCCAATATCAATTTCATATCATTTCATTGTTGGCTCAACCTCTTTGCCTGTCATTCTTCCGGAGTGTCTTCAACAACTTTTGGTGGTGTTTCTCGTCGTCATTTGAAGATCGAAGAAGAGTTTTTCCTCTAAATCTTGCCCGTTCTCTCGAAGGTTCAGCGTTCTAGTTTCATGTTATCCTCTCGAATTATTTCATTTGGCAGATATTCTTTTCTTACCCATCCGGAGTATGTCAGAAGTTGTTTTTCCGTTTCTTTTCACCGAAGGCCATTGTTCTAGAAGAATTCTTCGTCCTCACATTTTAGCTACCGTTATCCAATTATCCCAATGCATCTGTCAAATATACATTAATCAGCTTGTTATCTCTTCATTCTTTTGCATCTAAATCCTCTCAAGCATATTTGTTCTTCTAATTCTTCCCGGTGATTCATTCTCTTTCATCAATCATTTTCATATTCTTATGGTGGTTCCTTCAGATTCCTTTTCCTTTGTTATCATATCAATTCATTCGTTCTTTCCAATCTACTGGTGGTTCATGAAGACTTTCTCAAGTTTTGTGCCACATTCCCCTTAATCCTTTTTCAACAAGAATAAGTTGCATGCCAAATCTGGTTGTCATCAATTAAATTTGATGAGGATAAGCATAACGTAATTCTTATTCTTACTTCTCCGTCGTCAAGTAATCCCTTCCTTCAGAGTTTGTTCTTGATGAATAAATTCTAGTTCCAAGTTTTTTCATCTTTTCACTTCCGGAGTTCAAATTTTTCCTCGGCCATTTCGTCGGAACCTCCATCTAAATCATCGCAAGGCTCATATTATTCTTTCATCCTTCATTCTATCTCATCATCCTTTCGTCACCGGAGTTCTTCACGGTGGTTCTTCATGATTTAATTCATTATTCAAGAGTTCATCAAGAATTTTGTTGGTGGAGTCAAGTATCTTTTCTTCTCACGTCTCGAAGTGCAATTAATTCTCCGTATTCTTCTGAAGTGGAGTTTTGCATTTTCTTCGTTCTTCTCAGCTTTTCAGACATTTGGTTGTGGTATAATTACACCTCAAGTTTTGAGTTGTTTTGATAAGTCCACAACAAGCTTATTCTTTCGTTGTTGATTTTCTCGACAACTCCGTTCAACCCTTCCTTCTAAGTTCTTTTCATTCCATTCTTTCAATTCTTCAGGAGGCATTGCATTGTTCATCGCATCAAGTGCCATCCCATCTTGTGAAGTTCATGTTCTATTCCTTCCATTTTCAGTTGGAATGCTGCCCAAATTCTTTTATTCATTCATTTTCTATCGTGTTCTAACCGGAGTGGTTTCAGAGTCTATCTTGTTTCCATGAGCATTTGATTCTCGTCATATTCACCGTTCATCTCTTCTAACCGAGTGCTCTCGACTTTGTTCATCTTCTCTCTTGCGTTCTTACTTCAGCTCTTCCTCTTTCTCTTCCGTCTCATTCCTAAGATCTCGGGATGAGATCTCTTGTTAGTGGAGGAGAGTTGTAACGCCCCGAATCCGATGCGCCAGGTGTCTTCCAGTTATTCGCTGCCATTGCCATGCCATTTGCTTGCGTGTTGCATTTTGCCATGTCATCATGTGCATTTCATCTGCATGTTTTGCAAAACTTGCATCGGTTCGGGTCCTCCCGGTTCTCTCCGTTCTCCGTTTTGAGCCCAACCACTCCCGCATGCGCCCGCAACACCTCCAAAATATTATTTTATAAGTGGCATAAAAATGTTCTCGGAATGGGATGAGAGTTGGCGTGTGGTATTATTATACTGTAGGTAGGCCGCCTGCAAAATTTCATCGCATTTGGAGTCCGTTTGATAGCCCAACCGTCATCTGTAGCGGCATCGTTGCCGGTTTAATCATCGGATGTTTCGGTATCCGAAACTGCCACCGGGCTACCCTTCTCTTCTCTCTTCTCAGCCCAAGGCCTCTCTTCACAGCCCACACCCACTCTAATCCATCCGACTAAACCCCGCTCCGATCCGGAGCCGTCCGATGGTGATCTGAGGGTCCGAAAGCCTCCTATTTTCCCCAAACCCTAGTGCCCTACTATATATGGACGCCCTCCCCTGCCAAACTTAGCCTAAACCTACCCTCCTAGCCTACCCCCTACCTCCAAACGTGCCCCACCTCCATTTTCGCATCGTCCCACTCCGCCGCCGCCACTTGGCCTCCTCCTGCGCCTTTGATACGTCTCCAACGTATCTATACTTTTTTATTGCTCCATGCTACTTTATCTACTATTTTGGACTATATTGGGCTTTATTTTCCACTTTTATATTATTTTTGGGACTAACATATTAAGCGGAGGCCCAACCCAGAATTGCTGTTTTTTGCCTATTTCAGTGTTTCGAAGAAATGGAATATCAAACGGAGTCCAAACGGAATTAAACCTTCGGGAATGTGATTTTCTCACCGAACGTGATCCAGGAGACTTGGACCCTACTCCAAGAAGTGCTAGAGGCGGTCCCGAGGGTGGAGGGCGCGCCCCCCCTAGGCATGCCCCCTACCTCGTGGGCCCCATGGTGCTCCACCGATGTACTCCTTCCTCCTATATATACCTACGTACCCCCAAACGATCAGATGAGGAGCCAAAAACCTAATTCCACCGCCGTAACCTTCTATATCCATGAGATCCCATCTTGGGGCCTGTTCCGGAGCTTCGCCGGAGGGGGCATCCACCACGGAGGTCTTCTACATCAACACCATAGCCCCTCTGATGAAGTGTGAGTAGTTTACTTTAGACCTTCGGGTCCATAGCTAGTAGCTCGATGGCTTCGTCTCTCTTTTTTGGATCTCAATACAATGTTCTCCCCCTCTCTCGTGGAGATCTATTCGATGTAATCTTATTTTGGCGGTGTGTTTGTTGAGACTGCTGAATTGTGGGTTTATAGATCCAACTTATCTATGGAAAATATTTGAATCTTCTCTGATTTCTTTTATGTATGATTGAGTTATCTTTGCAAGTCTCTTCGAATTATCCTTTGTTGGTTTGGCCAACTAGATTGGTAGTTCTTGAAATGGGAGAAGTGCTTAGCTTTGGGTTCAATCTTGTGGTGTCCTTACCCAGTGACAGAAAGGGTTGCAAGGCACGTATTGTATTGTTCCCATCGAGGATAACAAGATGGGGTTTTCATGATATTGCATGAATTTATCCCTCTACATCATGTCATCTTGCTTAAGGCGTTACTCTGTTTTTAACTTAATACTCTAGATGCATGCTGGATAGCGGTCGATGAGTGGAGTAATAGTAGTAGATGCAGAATCGTTTCGATCTACTTGTCTCGGACGTGATGCCTATATACATGATCATTGCCTAGATATACTCATAACTATGCTCAATTATGTCAATTGCTCAACAGTAATTTGTTGACCCACCGTAGAATATCTATGCTCTTGAGAGAAGCCACTAGTGAAACCTATGGCCCCCGGGTCTATTCTCATCATATCAATCTCTATCACTTTATTACTTGCTTTGTTTTTACTTTGCCTTTTACTTTTCACTTTGCATCTATCTAGCAAAAATACCAAAAATATTATTTATCATCTCTATCAGATCTCACCCTCGTAAGTGACCGTGAAGGGATTGACAACCCCTAATCGTGTTGGTTGCGAGTAGCTATCGCTTTGTGTAGGTACGAGGGACTTGTGCGTGGTCTCCTACTGGATTGATACCTTGGTTCTCAAAAACTGAGAGAAATACTTATGCTACTTTGCTGCATCATCCTCTCCTCTTCGGGGAAATCCAACGCAGTGCTCCTGAGGTAGCAAGAAGAATTTCTGGCGCCGTTGCCGCTGAGGCTCACGCAAGCAAGTCAACAAAACCAAGTACCCATCGCAGTTCCTATCTCTCGCATTACATTATTTTCCATTTGCCTCTCGTTTTCCTCTCACCCACTTCACCCTTGCCGTTTTATTTGCCCTCTCTTTCCCAATCTATTCCTCTCTTTCCCGTTGTCTTTCTGCTTGCTCGTGTGTTAGTTTTCTTATTTGTCGCGATGGCTCTACCTAGATTTGGTGACCTTCACCTTAGAAGGCTAGAGGAGATCGAAAGCAATGTCACAAAGTTTATGGTTTTGCAATTTGACCACAATAATTTCTTTAGAAATGAGATTAAAGAACTAAAAGGTTTTATGAGTTATATGAATAAAGAACTCGATGATATGTCTAAGGAATTTGATGGTATAAGGGCCCAAATTGCTCGTCTTGAAAAAATGACCGCTGAAATTTCGGATATGCAAGCTACCTTAGTCAATAAGATGGCCGCTAAACCGAATTCCTATGAAAATCAAGATGAAGATCTAAAAGTTATTGATGTGCCCCCCATTAAATCTTTGTTTTGAAATATGAATCTTGATGAAACTGAATATGATCTTCCTTTACCTAGAAGGCATTCTAAGAATTCGGAGTTTCTAGATCTTGATGAAATTGATGAAAGTGGGATTGAAAGAAATAAAAACGTAGATGTTGCTAAACCCACTATTTTGGATCTCAAGGAATTTAATTATGAAAATTGCTCTTTGATTGGTTGTATTTCCTTTGTTGCAATCCGTGCTAGATTCTCCACATGCTTATAGTCAAAATAAGGCCTTTACAGAACACATTGTTGATGCCTTGATGCAATCTTATGAAGAAAAACTTGAGTTGAAAGTTTCTATCCCTAGAAAACTCTATGATGAGTGGGAACCTACTATTAAAATTAAAATTAAAGATTATGAGTTTCATGCTTTGTGTGATTTGGGTGCTAGTGTCTCTACTATTCCCAAAGCTTTGTGTGATTTGCTAGATTTCCGTGATTTTGATGATTGCTCTCTAAACTTGCGTCTTGCGTATTCCACTACTAAAAAACCTATGGGAAGAATTAATGATGTTCTTATTGTTGCAAATAGGAATTATGTGCCCGTAGATTTTATCGTGCTTGATATAGATTGCAATCCTTCATGTCCTATTATTTTTGGTAGACCTTTCCTTAGAACGATTGGTGCAATTATTGATATGAAGGAAGGGAATATTAGATTCCAATTTTCCTTGAAGAATGGCATGGAACACTTCCCTAGAAAGAAAATAAAATTACCATATGAATCTATCATGAGAGCCACCTATGGATTGCCTACCAAAGATGGCAATACCTAGATCTATCCTTGCTTTTATGCCTAGCTAGGGGCGTTAAACGATAGCGCTTGTTGGGAGGCAACCCAATTTTATTTTGTGTTTTTTGTTTTTGCTTCTGTTTAGGAATAAATAATCCATCTACCTTCTGTTTGGATGTGGTTTTATGTTTTAATTAGTGTTTGTGCCAAGTAGAACCTATAGGATAACCTACGATGATAGTTGATTTAATTCTACTGAAAAACAGAAACTTTGCGCGCACGAATATAATTTTGTTAAATCACAGGAACGTGATTTTGCGTTGATTCTGTTTTCTGCTGTTCAATAAACAAATTTCCCAGGACTTAATATTTTGGTAGAGTTTTTAGAGTTCCAGAAGTTTGCGTTAGTTACAGATTGCTACAGACTGTTCTGTTTTTGACAGATTCTGTTTTACGTGTGTTGTTTGCTTATTTTGATGAATCTATGGCTATTAAAATAGTTTATAAACCATATAGAAGTTGTAATACAGTAGGTTTAACACCAATATAAATAAATAATGAGTCCATTACAGTACCTTGAAGTAGTCTTTTGTTTTCTTTCTCTAACGGAGCTCACGAGATTTCTGTTGAGTTTTGTATTGTGAAGTTTTCAAGTTTTGGGTGAATTCTTTTGATGGATTATGGAACAAGGAATGGAAAGAGCCTAAGCTTGGGGATTCCCATGGAACCCCCAAGATAATCCAAGGACACCAAAAAGTCAAAGCTTGGGGATGCCTTTCGAGGAATCCCCTCTTTCGTCCACTTCCATCGATAATTTACTTGGAGCTATATTTTTATTCACCACATGATATGTGTTTTGCTTGGAGCGTCTTGTATTATTTGTGTCTTTGCTTGTTAGTTTACCACAATCATCCTTGATGTACACACCTTTTGAGAGAGCCATACATGATTTGGAATTTGCTAGAACACTCTATGTGCTTCACTTATATCTTTTGAGCTTGATAGTTTTCCTCATAATGCTTCACTTATATCTTTTGAGTGTGATAATTTTTGCTCTAGTGCTTCACTTAGATCTTTTAGAGCACGGTGGTGGATTCGTTTTAAAGAAACTATTGATCTCTCATGCTTCACTTAGATTATTTTGAGAGTCATTAATAGCATGGTAATTTGCTTAATGTTAATATACTTGGTGTTCTAGATATGTGAAACTTTCTTTTGAGTGAATTGAATACTAAGATAAGTTTGATGCTTGATAATTGTTTTGAGATATGGAGGTTATAATATCAAAGTCATGCTAGTTGGATGATTATGAATTTGAGAAATGCTTGTGTTGAAGTTTGCAAGTCCCGTAGCATGCACGTATGGTTAAAGTTGTGTAACAAATTTGAAACATGAAGTGTACCTGGCTTGTGCATCCTTATGAGTGGCGGTCGGGGATGAGCGATGGTCTTTTCCTACCAATCTATCCCCCTAGGAGCATGTGCGTAGTACTTGATTTTTGATGACTTCTAAATTTTTGCAATAAGTATATGAGTTCTTTTGACTAATGTTGAGTCCATGGATTATACGCACTCTCACCTTTCTGCATTTGCTAGCCTCTTCGGTACCGTGCATTGCCCTTTCTCACCTTGAGAGTTGTTGCAAACTTTGCCGGTGCATCCAAACCCCGTGATACGATGCGCTCTATCACACATAAACCTCCTTATATCTTCCTCAAAACAGCCACCATACCTACCTATCATGGAATTTCCATAGCCATTCCGAGATATATTGCCATGCAACTTCCATCATCATCATCATGACATACATTAGTTTTGTCATATTGCCATTGCATGATCATGTAGTTGACATCGTATTTGTGGCAAGGCCACCATGCATTATTTTTCATACATGTCACTCTTGATTCATTGCACCATCCCGGTACACCGCCGGAGGCTTTCATATAGAGTCATATCTTGTTCTAAGTTTCGAGTTGTAATCCTGATGTTGTAATCAATAGAAGTGTGATGATCATCATTTTTAGAGCATTGCCCAAATAAATAAATAAATAAAAGGAGAAAGGCCAAAAAAAAGAAAGGCCCAAAAAAGAAAATAAATAAAAACGGCAATGCTACTATCTCTTTTTCCACACTTGTGCTTCAAAGTAGCACCTTGTTCCTCATGTGGTGAGTCTCACATATTGTGCTTCAAAGTAGCACCTTACTCTTCATGTAGTGAGTCCCATTAAGTTGTCTTTTTATATTAGTGGGAATCTTTCATTATGGAACTTGGCTTGTATATTCCTACGATGGGATTCCTCAAATGCCCTAGATCTTCATGAGCAAGCAAGTTGGATGCACACCCACTAGTTTTCTTTTGTTGAGCATTCATAACTCTAGTGCATCCGTTGCATGACAATCCCTACTCCTCATGTTGACATCAATTGATGGGCATCTCCATATCCTGTTGATTATCCTCATCAATGTGAGACTTTATCCTTTTTGTCTTCTCTCCACAATCCCCATCATCATATTCTATTCCACCCATAGTGCTATATCCATGGCTCACGCTCATGTATTGCGTGAAGGTTGAAAAAGTTTGAGATTATTTAAGTATGAAACAATTGCTTGACTTGTCATCGGGGGTATAGAAGTTGGGAACATCTTTGTGTGACGAAAATGAAGCATAGCCTAACTATATGATTTTGTAGGGATGAACTTTCTTTTGCCATGCTATTTTGAGAAGACATGATTGCTTTGATTAGTATGCTTGAAGTATTATTATTTTGTGTCAATATGAACTTTTGTCTTGAATCTTTCGGATCTGAATATTCATATCACAATTAAGAAGATTTACATTGAAATTATGCCAAAGTATCACTCCGCATCAAAAATTCATTTTATCATTTACCTACTCGAGGATGAGGAGGAATTAAGCTTGGGGATGCCTGATACGTCTCCAATGTATCTATAATTTTTGATTGCTCCATGCTACTTTATCTACTATTTTGGACTATATTGGGCTTTATTTTCCACTTTTATATTATTTTTGGGACTAACCTATTAACCGGAGGCCCAACCCAGAATTGATGTTTTTTGCCTATTTCAGTGTTTCAAAGAAACGGAATATCAAACGGAGTCCAAACGGAATGAAACCTTTAGGAACGTGATTTTCTCACTGAACGTGATCCAGGAGACTTGGACCCTACTCCAAGAAGTGCCAGAGGTGGTCATGAGGGTGGAGGGCGCCCCCCCTGGGCGCACCCCCTACCTCGTGGGCCCCCTGGTGCTCCACCGACATACTCCTTCCTCCTATACATACCTACGTACCCCCAAATGATCAGGTGAGGAGCCAAAAACCTAATTCCACCGCCGCAACCTTCTGTATCCATGAGATCCCATCTTGGGGCCTATTCCGGAGCTCCACCGGAGGGGGCATCCACCACGGAGGGCTTCTACATCAACACCATAGCCCCTCTGATGAAGTGTGAGTAGTTTACTTCAGACCTTTGGGTCCATAGCTAGTAGCTATATGGCTTCTTCTCTCTTTTTTGGATCTCAATACAATGTTCTCCCCCTCTCTCATGGAGATATATTCAATGTAATCTTATTTTTGCGGTGTATTTGAATCTTCTCTGAATTCTTTTATGGATGATTGAGTTATCTTTGCAAGTCTCTTCGAATTATCCTTGTTTGGTTTGGCCAACTAGATTGGTAGTTCTTGCAATGGGAGAAGTTCTTAGCATAGGGTTCAATCTTGCGGTGTCCTTACCCAATGACAGAAAGGGTTGCAAGGCACGTATTGTATTGTTGCCATCGAGGATAACAAGATGGGGTTTTTATCATATTGCATGAATTTATCCCTCTGCATCATTTCATCTTGCTTAAAGCGTTACTCTGTTTTTAACTTAATACTCTAGATGCATGCTGGATAGCGGTCGATGAGTGGAGTAATAGTAGCAGATGCAGAATCGTTTCGATCTACATGTCTCGAACGTGATGCCTATATACATGATCATTGCCTAGATATACTCATAACTATGCTCACTTCTGTCAATTTCTCAACAGTAATTTGTTCACCCATCGTAGAATATCTATGCACTTGAGAGAAGCCACTAGTGAAACCTATGGCCCCCGGGTCTATTCTCATCATATCAATCTCTATCACTTTATTACTTGCTTTGTTTTTACTTTGCCTTTTACTTTTCACTTTGCATCTATGTATCAAAAATACCAAAAATATTATTTATCATCTCTACCAGATCTCACCCTAGTAAGTGACCGTGAAGGGATTGACAACACCTAATCGCGTTGGTTGCGAGTAGCTATCATTTTGTGTAGGTACGAGGGACTTATGCGTGGTCTCCTACTGGATTGATACCTTGGTTCTCAAAAACTGAGGGAAATACTTACGCTACTTTGTTGCATCATCCTCTCCTCTTCGGGGAAATCCACGTGGCGCCCCCCCAATGGGCAGCGCCGCCATCCCGTCCAACCCCGAGGCGCCATGTCCTCGCGCCCTGCTCCCTGCGCTGCCAGGGCCCGCCGAGCCCATCGCGGGCCCGCTCGGACCCGGATGTCCGCCGCTGCCGGGCTGAGCCATCCCGCTCGCCCCCGACCGCTCCTCCCTGAGCGCCCGACCCCGCCTCCTCAGGGCTGTGCCTCCGCGCCACCCCCAACGTTCGCTAGCACTGTGCCCGGCCGCCGTTCCTCGTCGGCGTCAGCGCCACCATCCAGCATCGGCGCCTCCACCCGCCGCCGTGAACCGCCGTCTCCATGTTCCTTCACCGCCGACCCCGCGCGCTCCTGCGCCTCCTCTCCTCTACCCCCGGCCAGATCCGGCTGCGGGAGGGCCGGATCCGGCGACCCCGAGCTTCTCCGGCGAGTCCCCGAGCTCCGGCCACCGTCTGCTTCCCCTCCGGCGAACTACTCCGGCGAGATCCAGCCACATCGAGAACCATGCCGAAACCCTAGAAGGTTGACCTCGTTTTTCACCAAGTCCTGTAATTTTTGCATTATGTACCCATGTTTGTCATGCCATAACTTTATTCTCGGCGCTCCGATTTGTGTATATAATATGTCAAAATGTTCGCCATGAGATGCTCTACATTTCATTCAACTTCGTCATGCTTGTTTGAGTTCATCTTGATTCCCTAATCCTCGTTGCAAGAGTGCTATATGATGTTGACCTTTTGAGACTGTTATAACTTGCTGGATTGTCTTTTTCGTTGCATTTGGTGTGTGCATCCTTTGAGCATGATGTCTACATGTTTTAGGGGCATATTCATGCCATATATACAGTGGTGTAATGCATCTATTTTTGTGTGAGTTGTGGTGAGTGAATCAAGCTTTTGAAGTGGGCTACTTGCTGTTACCGTTTTGCTAGGCTGAATCTGTTATATCATGATGCTATGTAAACCTTCTGCTATAATTTATTCTATGCATAATATGGAGATGTTCACTAAGGATGTTTTGTCGTACATGTCATGCTCTATCGATCTGTGCCGTTGGTTGCATTTATTGCCTTCTGTAGCTTGTTGTAATCTTGCTCCAAATTTGCTAAATAATGTTGCTGTCAGCCTGTTAACATTAAGTTCAGTTTTGCCATGAGTTTTGTTATTGATCCATGCACCCTATGACTATGCTATTGCCATGCTTAGCTCCATAAATGTGTCTTCTTACTGTTGGTCACCTTGTCATGCCATGTATTGTTTTGTGGTGAGTTGTACAAGCTCACCAACATGCCTACTTATCGTTGTTCCTGCCATGTCCTGTTATTTTCACCGTGTGAAACCTGTCATATCATTTGCCAGGTTTGCATTGATCCTACCATGGTGTATGTTGATCTTTGGAATTAGATCAGTAAGGGAGTTTTGTTCTTTGTCTTTAGTATTAGCATGCCATGCCTTTGTTTGCCACGATAAGTTCCTGGAGCATGTTATTTGATAGATCTAAACCTTGCAACCTGATGTTATTTCTGTCATGCTCAGTGATTTTCTGCTAAGTCTGTGAAACTGTTATTATTTGCAATCTTGTCGTGTCCTTTTGAGCATGTTCTAGTGATTTCTGGAGATAGCTCATTGTTCATGTTTTGTTGTGCTTCATCTGTACATCACATCCATGTCATTTGTCTTCATGGTGAGGTCATGTAGCATTTCGTTTTGATGTTTGTAAGATGCCTAGTTGCTGTTTTGGACAGCTTGTCCTTTAAACATGTTTCTTGTGCATGTGTTGAACCGTTGCTCCATTTTGAGTGTGCTCTATATGAAACTTGCTTAGTTTTACATGTAGCTTAATATTACCTTGTTGCATTCATGTTTTGAGTGTGTTTGCTTGATGTTTCTATGCATTTTGCATCAATGTCATGTTTAACTTGTTTTGCTCATATCTTCTAGGCCGTAGCTCCGAACTAAATGAACTTTATATGTAACTTGACTAGAATTTCATGTAGATCATCTTGGTGCATTTTAACTTGATTTTTAACAAATTGAACATAAGGTTTATTCAGATCTGGACCAATTTTGAAATTTGCATATGAGGACTTACCGGAATTGGTATATGTTGTTTCCGGCGTCATTTAAACTTGCTTTGATGTGTTGCTCTTGTATACATCATCTCTTACCATGAGTAGCTTCATGTAGGCTTTGTCATGCATCATGATTGGTAGTGCAACATGTCATGTTTATGTGTTGTGTGTTTACCGTGTGTTTGCTTCTTTCCAGTTGTGCTCCTTCTGGTTTGTTCCTGTTTCGTTGCGATTGTGAGGATTCGTTCGTCTAAGCTTGGTTCATCTCCGTGGCTTCATCTTCTTCATGGACTCGTTCTTCTTCCTAGCGGGATTTCAGGCAAGATGACCGTCACCTTGGATCTCACTACTATCATTGCTATGCTAGTTGCTTTGTTCTATCGCTATGCTGCGCTTCCTATCTCTTGTTGATCAAGCCTCCCAAACTGCCATGTCAGCCTCTAACCTTTGCACCCTTCCTAGCAATACATTGCTTGGCTATGTTACCGCTTTGCTCAGCCCCTCTTATAGCGTTGTTAGTTGCAGGTGAATTCGAAGATTGCTCCATGGTGGACAGAATTATGTTGGGATATCACAATATCTCTTATTTAATTAATGAATCTATATTGAACATATAAACCTTCCTAAACTACCCGCCATTCCACGACACACGCGTGCGCTGCGATGGTTGGGTCGTCTGATTCCTTTCCTGTAGCATTGTTTTGGCTGCTGGCGTGTGGTAAACCGTTCATTCTTTTCTACATTCACATTTCCTTCGAGAGTACCTGTGGGGTGGGTCTCGTTGGCCATGGCCCAGTTAATCAGTTGTCTTTTACGGTTACTGCAGTGTGCATCGTTCAAGCCAGACACGAGGCTCCGCCCTTGAAAATATCTACCTAGCTCGAGTCTCCCCCGTGTCTCCTCATCCCCTCTTGCCTCCGCCGGCTCCTATCCCCGCCCTTCCTCTCCTCCGTCGTTCCCCATCCACCGCCGCCTCCACCCTGCCAGCCCCGCACCACCGTCCTTTGCGTTGGATTCTTCTTTCCCCGGGCCGCTGTTATCCTGCTCATTGCATTGACTGCTGGCGATGGGAGGAGACGCGGGGGAGCAGAGGAGGGAGGTGGATGACGGGGTGACGAGGCAGGAGGCAAGAGGACGGGGTGAGGAGGTAGGTGGCGCTAGCTTCTCTCCCCGCGCCAACACGTCGTCTATTATTCCTTCCTAAGGTCCAGATCTGAAGCGGGAGAGATCCACGCGCCTGCATCAGCAAAGTGAGAGAAGAGGGCTGCATCTGCGGTGGTCCGAGCACTGCAGCCTCCGTCCCTGCACAATCTTCGTCACATGTAGCAGCCGATTGAGCGCCTCCTCCTCAATCAACATCCCTCTTTGTCGCGCATGGCAACAGGGTGAGGGTTGTGACGGGAATGGTAGGACGGCGGCGAGAAGTGGGTCTCTAAGCTGGCTGTTGGTCCCCGGTCCTCTTAGGTGAGATCAACACCATCCTCCACAGCCTTCTCCGCACCTCCCATCTCTCTCTCTCTCTCTACGCACGCGTGTGTGGGGCTTGTGTAGGCAGAATATGATGGTAGATTCATGCTTTAAGGATTTGGTTAGGAAAGCTTTCTTGGTATGTCTTTATTTTACTATACGTTGCTGATATGTCCAGGAATAAGTTGTTACATTTTTCTACAACTATTTCTTCATTGCATTAGGACCAATTTGATGAAGCTGCAGACTGACTACAAAGATGAGTTTGTTAAGAAGGATGGTCTCAAATTGGGGCTGATGTCCTGCTTTGTTAAGGTAGTAGCAATTGGATGAGCAACTTAAATGATTGTTTGGTAATTTCCTGGGTCGTCCTAAATCCACTTGTTTTTTGAAGGCTGCCGTTTCTGCGCTTCAAAATCAGCCAATTGTTAATGCTGTTATTGATGGTAATGACATCATCTACAGAGACTACATTGACATTAGTGTTGTTGTTGGCACTTCCAAGGTACTGGCACCTTTTTCTTCTCTAGGTTGAATCGACCAGCATTGATTTTACCATGTATCCTGCTATCAGAATGTGATATGAATGTCATTTTGCTTTAGGGTCTTGTGGTGCCTGTTATCCATGATACAGAAGGAATGAACTTTGCTGACATTGAGAAGGGGATAAATAGCCTTGCAAAGAAGGCAACTGAGGGGGCATTGTCAATTGATGACATGGCAGGGGAACCTTCACAATCTCAAACAACGGTGTATATGGAAGTCTGATCAGCACACCTATCATCAACCCTCCACAGGTTCTCTTTTTGTTTGCTGCCTTCTACTCTCTTTGTTAGAATTCTACAATTCACCTCCTAACACAACCCTTAATTCCTTGCCTAATGCAGTCAGCAATTCTTGGAATGCATTCTATTGTCCAACGCCATGTGGTTGTGGATGGCTCCATCCTTGCGAGGCCAATGATGTACCTTGCATTGACATGTGACCATAGGCTGATAGATGGCAGAGAAGTTGTTCTGTTTCTGCGCTGCATCAAGGACGTAGTTGAAGATCCACGGAGGTTGCTCCTTGACATATAGTTCCATTAGTTACTTCTGGGGTAAAGATTGCTTCTCATTGATTTCGGAATAATTGGAGAGAACCACGCGCGTGCATCAGCAAAGTGAGAGAAGAGGGCTGCATCGATGGTGGTCCGGCCGCCTCTGATCCCGCACAATCTTTGTCACATGTAGCAGCCAACTAAACTCCGCCTCCCCAATCCGCATCCCTCTTCGTCGCGCATGGCAACAGGGTGAGGGTTGTGACGGGAACGGCAGGACGGCGGCAAGAAGTGGCTCTCTGAGCTGGCTGTTGGTCCTTGGTCCTCTCAGGTGAGATCAACACCATCCTCCACAACCTTCTCTGCACCTCCCATCTCTCTCTCTCTCTCTCTCTCTCTCTCTACGCGCGCGTGTGTGGGGCTTGTGTAGGCAGAATAAAATGGTAGATTCATGTTTTAGGGATTTGGTTAGGAAATTATTTACGATTTTGATTAGGAATGGTCTTAAGATTTAGAAAGGAAGCAGTCATGTTTCTCTATGTCCAGTTTGAAAGAAGAGAGTGGTTTCTCAATGCAGTGAGATTTCTTGGAGATGTTGGGCGGAGAGTGACTAATGCAGCAGTGTGCGTGTAGTATGAGATTATCTTGTCTGATTATAAACATAAATGGTACACTTTTTTTCTCTGAGTGCTGTAAAAACAGCACAGGTACATTTCAATTTGCCTTGAGCTACCTGTCTATATTGTATATGTTCACCAGCGCAAATTTTGCCTCTCCAAGTCATCACAAAATTGGTATTGCCTCTCTCCATGTCTCTATTTCTCCCTCTCAGCAATCCTTGATGGGACAACATCAGACTAGCAAGACCGAGGCGCTGGTGGCCATGGCTTCGACAGATTAACAGGAGGAGCGACTCCTTGCTGTTGATGTCGGAGGGGCTGGATCAGTCCAGTTTTATAGTGCCACAAAAATCTGTTATTTTCCTTAGTTGCAACTCTAGCTCTTCTCATTACACATACAATGTTCACCTTCACCGATTGGTTCGATGTTGCTAGCCCACTATGATTCTAACTTTGTCTCCTTTTATAATATTTATATTTGCGGATTGGTTTGATGTTGCTAGCCCACTATGTTATTTTCCTTAGTTGCAACTCTAGCTCTTCTCATTATGCTACTGCGTGTGACTGTTTTACCTTGATTTGCCAGGCATTCCAGGAGATGGGAGATGCTTATTTAGCTCTGTGGTTCATGGAACATGTGTCCTCTCAGGGAAACCTATACCCAATGAAGATCTTAAGAGAAAGCTAGCTGATGAATTCAGGAAGCAGCTATATAAATCCATCATTGTACAAGTTGCTGATGAACTTTTAACTAGACGGGAAGAGACTGAATGATTAGTTGATGGACATTCTTGCCGTTATGGTTGCTCTTCTGGTTTTAAAATGTAAATGTGTCGTGGATAATGTTGCTTATTCAGCATGGGCTATCACCCTGCGACTATCTACATGGTATATCTAGCACATCAATCTATTGGGCTCAGGTCCTGCACATTGTATATCTAGCCCATCATTCTACATGGTATATCTTCCTACACTGTTCTGCGGTAGTGCGCCATATCCACAGCTCAGATTTCCTTGCCTTTGGCTGACTATCCTTTTCTTTTGCTAGGTCAAATGAGGTGTACACTGTTGCAAGAGTGACTGATGGTATTTATGAAGGTACCTTGTTTGCGAATAAATGTAAATGTCACATTTACTGATTCACATGAATAATGCTCCCATGCTGACATTTTCTTAATATATTCAAGAATTGCAATTGGTGGGGATGTTTTCTGTGACACTCCAAAAATTTTGTTGTTTTTGTTTTCTGCAAGGGCCTTGCTTGGTTTAAAGAAGGTTATTTAAACCCTTCTTAAAAACCTCTCTTCTGAGTTTTCCTTCTCAAAATATTTTCTTGGATTTAGTTTCTTCTAAAAAGAAAACCTTTTTGGTTTTGGGCTATTCTTTGGTTTTAATCCATTCTTGTTTTTACCATGCCTCTTGTGGTAAAATTCTCCCAAAAGTCCTCCTACCACTTTGGGACAACCCAAACATTCTGTCCCAACTAGTTAAATCCATTTTTGGATTTTATCTCATTTATTTCTTTTCCCAAAACAATTATGTCCTTTATTTTGAGCCTAGGTAATTTGCAAAGCAAGTACCTTAATGCCCTTGAACTTTGATCTCAAATCAACCCCTCTGGATAATCCTTAGCACCCACAACCTAGAACCATCAAGATCCACTCTTCTTCTTTTCAAAATTTTCAAAATTTACCCTCTGCAAGTTTGGACCAGATTTGCCAAATTGGGTGAAATTCATATCTCCCCTTCTCCAAAAATTCCACCAAAATTCAGGCAACCCCCAGTTGCAACAAGAGACCACTCCACCAAAAACCAGATCAAGGAAAAATCCCAAATGCCAAAATCATTCTGTCGAACACCTGGCCTGCACTGTTACTGTGCATCTTCAGAAAATTCAGAGTTTCAGTGCGGTTTCTTTGTCAGGGTTCAGTCACATGTCAACTGTGCGTCTGGCGCATTGCACACGGCCCCTCCTCCCTGTCTGGAGCACCGCACGCGCGCTTGGCTCGTTCCTGGCGTCGGTAGCACCCTAGCCCCCCTGCGCCAGTGTCTTCCGCGGCGGCAGAACCTCCCGTGGCGGCCGACAGGGGGCATCCTGTGGCATAACACCGTTTGGCAGCGCCCAAGCCACCTGAGAGCTCCGCGTGGCCGTCTCCCTTGCCAGCGCACGCATGCAGCACCGTCGCCGTGGCCTAGCATGCTCAGGGCGCGCTCTCTGCCGCCGACGTGTCGTACGGCCATTCCGTCGGGGACAGGCCATAATCGCCCGTGCCATGCTGAGTTAGACACTGGAATGGGATCAGTGCTCCGTCTAGACGATGCACAAGCCCCTAAACCAGCCGTCCAGCCACAGCGCCGCCGTAATCGCTTGCCGGACTTATCCCGTTGACGGCAACCGCCTCGGGCCGGCTATAAATAGCGCCTCCGAGCTCGCTCTCGACCCCACACACCTCCACCACCTCACCAGACCCTGCCTAGCCACTGGAAGAGCCTCGAGGGGCCCTTCTTCCTCAGCTCCGGCCACCTCCGTCCGCTTCGGGCTCCGACGGCGTTCTCGCTGGTGAGAACTCCTCCACTGCCCTAGACTTGCCCGTAGCCTCATGACACCTCTAGGAGACTAACCCCCACTCCAATTTGACACCAGCAGCTCTCTACGATGAGGTCCACGACTACCCGAACCACTGTCCGCCGGAGCAAGGGCCGCCGTCGACGTGGTGCTCGCCGGCGACCACCACCACCACCCACCAACGCGGAAGGACGTACTGAACACGGAGGTACCACCCGATCCCCCTGCCTCACCGTGAATCGCCGTCGGCGACCACCGCAGCTCTCGGGCGCCGACGAGCCCCGTCTCCCTCGTTTCAATTTTCAAACCTGATGGGTGGGACCCGCCTGTCAGTCTCTCATTCTTATTAAACGAATCGTTTTCTGGACTTTTCTGCAGAACCCCCTGAGAGTTTTCTGTTTCATTACAAAAAGGTCCCTGAATCAAAACCCTTATAACTTTTAAACAGAAAAGAATTTTTGTTTGATTCTTTTTCTGTTCTCTTTAAAATTTTGTCTAGTTTTTTATCAGATTTAATTGAGAATTTTGTTGGAATACTTTTGTGCACCTCGCGGTATTTACGTTATGTGCGTATTTTTCTTATACCGTAGATACCGGAGGAGGTGACGGAGCCGCGAACTTCACCCGGTTAGAATCCGACTACTCCGAATCAGGCAAGCATGTTTGAACTCTTGATATGATGAGTGTTTGTTGCATGTTTGCATTTAGGAGTTTCATGGCATGTTTATGAACATTTCTTTGAATGTTATATCTCATGCAAAGAAGTGGAAAGTGAGTTTCGGAAATCCATATGTTGTTGGATACATATTTGCATGGCCATGTGATGGCATGAGGATGGGTAAGATGGCAGTGTTGTGGCATGCCAGTCTTATGCCAGTCTATGTGACTTCAGTGTCATCGTGAATCAAATCACATTCCCATTCATTTCCTTTCCTGTACTGCCACATGTTTTCATGGACGTTGTCTAGGGTGATTCCTGGCATCGTGAAGTGGAATGGGTGCGTACTGGTTAAATGTGTTTCTACCGAAATACCGTAAACGGAACTAGTCCTTCGTGACTACGGAAATCCGTTGGCTGTGGTCAGTTAGTGCAAACTCTGCAGAGTCACAAATCCTTTAAATCATCTTGTACATGTCCAAGTACTGTGTTCATCTTATCTTGTCAGATATCAGCCTCAGTGACAAAACTTCGGTGAACTACATGAGTGTTAAATCCGGTTAAAATTTTATTCTTGTGGATGGACTAACCCGTTATTTGCTTCTGATATATGCCCTCTCTGTGATGTTGCTCAGACATCCGACTGTGGCATACTTGTTATTTACATTTGATAAAAGCCCTCTCTGTGATGTCGCTCAGACGTCCGACTGTGGCACACTTGCTATTTATTATCAAGATAAGCCCTTTCTGCGATGTCGCTCAGACGTCCGACTGTGGCACTTCTTTATAAGCCCTTTATGTGGTGTCACTGAGACGCCCGACAATGGCATTTCTTTTATAAGCCCTTTATGTGGTGTCGCTGAGACGACTGACCGTGGCATTTCTTTTATAAGCCCTTTATGTGGTGTCGCTGAGACGCCCGACTGTGGCATTTCTTTTATAAGCCCTTTATGTGGTGTCGCTGAGACGCGCGATTGTGGCATTTCTTTTATAAGCCCTTTATGTGGTCTCGCTGAGACGCCCGACTGTGGCATTTCTTTTATAAGCCCTTTATGTGGTGTCGCTGAGACGCCCGACAGTGGCATTACCGCATGAGCTTTATTTGTTTACCTTTCGAGGCGTCGCTCCAGACACCCGATCGGTTTTCATTTATTTGTTTTACTTATCAAGTCGTGCAAAAAAATTTATTATTGGATGAGCATCATTATTTTTGCTCATGACGCATTCATGCATGCATTTGTTATATCTTTTGTCCGAACTATCTTGCGAGTACTTTCAAAGTACTCACCTGGCGTGTTGATTTGGCCAGATGTTGATGAAGGCGATCTCATGGATGAAGAGTTCGATAGCGAGTCCGACGCCTAGAGGAGTCCCAGTCAGTCCCGTGCGATCCTGCATTTGGTCACTGTATTATATCCGCTTTCGCCACCCTATAAATAAATTCATCGAGCCTCACCTCAACGCTCGATGAGCTGCCAGTTAGGAGTCAAGTTAGCCACCACCACTTTTTATCTCGAGCTAGTAGCATGTCACCACACCCCTGTGTCATAACCGCCCTTATGTATGTTATTGGCATGTTGGTAATAAATTGTTGAGCAGCCGCAGCTCAACCCTGTAATATATTTAATGCTACTGGTCCTTTGTATATCAAGTATTTGTCTACCAATGAGGATAACTTTTCCTATACTGGGATCAAAAGATCGATTTTCTCAATAAGTATTTTATTGAAAAACCGGTCGTGACAGACTTGGTACCAGAGCCAGGCTGACTGTAGGAAGCCACTAGGTGCGATCGCTAATCGGTTATTAGCATGATAGAGTTTATTCATGTTTTTACAAATGTAGTCATTTTTCTGACAGTCAGCATAAAATTTATGATCTGATCGCTCAGAATTTTTGCCTACTTTTGTAGATGGCTGGCAACGACTGTGAGTCACAGATTTTCGCCAACGTGCCTGAGGGGTTCGTCAAGCTCCTCTCCTTCATCGTTCAGGTCGCGATGGGGCCATCCGTGCGCCCAGTGTTCACACTTTATCCACACAAGATCAACGACAGTCTGACCATGCACCAGGCCGCGGTGCAATTCAGGGGAGGGCGTGCTGAGATACGCCGCTTCCGATTCTTGGGGAGAGCCATGCCTACAGAGAGGCATGCTATGCAGATGGCTGCCCGCGAGGTGATAGCTCGTCTTCGGGATGTCCTTTCTGCAATGAAGACCCGTCGCTACCGCTACCTTCCATGCCATGTACCATACACCTGTCACTACTCATTCTCTTGCCCCAGAGGAGAGCGAGACGAGGCCTTTGAGATGCTTGTCGAGTACCTCCAAGCCCTGGAGGCAGCCTTCGACAGCATGGTGGACGACCTCGTAGCTGCCCGCATGGACTCAGTCCATGGCTGTGCCGCCAACAGGAGGGAACTCCTGCACACCGCTCCACCGCTGACTTTCATCTCGTCCTCAGCTTCTCATTCACCTACCATTCTCGCCACTGCCCGTTGTCTGCCTACCACTGAGTAATTTAACCAAGATATTGCACCCACTCCCGTTCACTCTGCACCACTTATTGCACCCACTCCCATATGAGCTACTCCACCTATTTCGCCCACTCATGTTCGTGTTACTCCGCCTATGGCACCCGCTCCAACACCTCAGCGCAGCGTTTCTCGTCTGGAACCTATTAGCGAGGAGGAGGTTGAGTCCCCAGTGTCACTGCGTCTCACCCTCGATAGGCCAAGGGAGATCCTCACCATCTCGGACTGAGTACGATTAGACGCCATGCAATGTACCGACTTGTGTGATATGTTTATATGTACATATGTTGTGAGAAGTAGCCTGTTTGCGCATCATGTAGGATCTGGAGAAGTGCACTAGTCTCAATAACATGTCAGGATTATGTACGCATATCCTGAGTGATGTAATGTATAAATATGCTTGCGTCTAAGATATGTAATAGTCCTTCTCCGCGCGCAATCGTGTATTTTCAAAAAAAATCCTGGAGTTTTCAAATTTTCTTTATGTGTGATTTTATTGACTTTTGTGACTCTCTTTCTTGTCTTACGAGTTTCACAAAATATATCCCTAGAGTGAAAGATGTCTCATCCGTGGACGCGCTCCATGCCATATCAGCCCGAAGAAAATTATGGCACACCACCAAACCACAATTTCACTCAGGGACAGACAAGTCAACGGGACAGTGAAACAACATTTGCCCAAGTGTGTCGTCTGTATGAATAGAGTCAGCAACAACACTGGGAAATGATGAACCAATTCATCAATATGGGAAATCACCGTGGTCAATATCAGCAGCAATCCAAGTTGTCTGAGTTACAGAAGACACGTCCCCCAACATTTTCTCATACTGACAAGCCTCTTGAGGCCGACGACTGGCTTCGAGACATGGAGAGAAAATTAATTATTGCAGAGTGTTCAGACCGTGAAAAAGTATTGTATGCACCACATTATCTCACTGGAGCAGCTACATCATGGTGGGAAAACTTCCTGCGCATGCACCCCAACGAAAATGAAATAACCTGGGAGGATTTCAAGGAAGGTTTTTGTGGGGCACACATTCCTAAGGGTGTGATGAAAATCAAGAAGAGAGAATTTGATGACCTCAAGCAAAGGACCATGACACTGTCAGAATACAACAGCCAATTCACTCTGCGGTCTCGCTACGCCAACGAAGAGCGCATGACCGAGAGCAAGAAGGTGGAAAAATTCTTGGAAGGCCTGGCACCCGGACTTAAATGCCATCTGGTTGTGCATACCTTCCCAGATTTTAAAACACTGGTGGATAAGGCCATTACTCTGGAAAATGAGCGACGCAGCTGGGAGATTTACGCAAACGCAAAAGGGACCAGTCTACTTTTGCTCGCAACCACAGAAGCAAGACAGAATTTCAGAAGGGCGGAACACACAAAACCCCGACAAATACTTCACTCCCAATCAAGAATTTCCATGCAAGAGACAAGTAGTTCACATATCGCCCAGGCATTACTTGTTACGCTTGTGGAGAAGAAGGGCACTATGCCAAGCAGTGCCCCAAGCCAAGGAACTCAACCCCAAAGCCTAACAATGGTGGCAATAATTCAGCGCCAAAGCGAAACAATTTCAACAGCAATAACAACAACAGGAAGGGTCACCTGAACCACGTGACCAAAGAGGAAGCACATAATGCCCCAGATATCATACTCAGTACGTACCCTGTCAACACAATACCTGCCATGGTTTTGTTTGATTCTGGAGCTTCTCACTCATTCATTTCGAAGAGTTTTGCTTTACAAAATAATTTTTCGATGCTTCCCTTGGAAAAATCCATGATCATCAAGTCCCCTGGAATTAAGCAAGTGACCCACAGTTACTGTCAAGGTGTGGTTATTGAATTTGAAGGATTGAAGTTTTACGCCAACCTTATTGTATTGGAAAGTAAAGGACTGGATGTCATCCTAGGGATGGATTGGTTAACCACCAACAAAGGTTTTATTGACTGCTTCAACCGGACCGTAATTCTCACACACCATCACGGGAAGACAATAAAAGTTTCAGCCAAAGAGAGACAAATACTTCGGCAACCGAGATTAAACAAGGTGGACGTTTCTGAGCTGAACAAGGTTCCAGTAGTGTGTGAATTTCCAGACGTATTTCTAGAAGAACTACCAGGCATGCCACCGGACCGCGAGATAGAATTCAGCATTGAGCTAGCACCCGGAACCGCTCCCATTTACAAGAAACCATACAGAATGGCACCATCCGAATTGGTAGAATTGAGGAAGCAAATAAAAGAATTATTGGAGAAATTATACATACGAGCCAGTTCCTCACATTGGGGTTCTCCAATTTTATTTGCCAAGAAAAAGGATGGAACACTAAGATTGTGTATAGACTATTGAGCTCTTAACATGGTCACAATCAAGAACAAATACCCAATGCCCCGAATAAATGATTTATTTGATCAGCTCGCTCAGGCCAAAGTCTTCTCAAAAATCGACAGCCTTCACTTCCAGATATGGACTGTATGAGTTCACAGTAATGCCATTTGGTCTAACAAACGCCCCCGCATATTTTGTTCACCTCATGAACAAAGTATTTATGAAGTATATGGACAAGTTTGTTGTGCTATTCATCGATGATATTCTGATATACTCCAAAACACTAGAATGGCACGTCGAGCATCTCAGGATTGTACTAGGAGAACTCAGGAAACATCAACTGTACGCCAAATTCAGTAAATGTGAATTTTGGCTAAGACAGGTGGTTTTCTGGGCCACGTACTCACCCAAGAAGGTATTGCAATAGACCCGGAAAAGGTCAAGGCCGTACTTGGCTGGAAACCACCAGCTAGCGTAACGGATGTACGAAGTTTCTTGGGAATGGCAGGCTATTACCAGAGATTTATTGAAGGATTCTCCACCATAACAAAGCCAATGACGCAGTTGCTCAAGAAAGACAAGAAGTTTGAATGGACGGAAGCCTATGAGAAAAGCTTCCAAGAGCTAAAAAGGAAATTAACAACGACACCAGTATTAATTGTGCCAGACATACACAAGAATTTTGAGGTATATTGTGACGCATCCCGGAAAGGCCTCGGATGCGTATTGATGCAAGAAGGCAAGGTAGTTGCGTATGTCTCCAGACAACTTTGCAAGCATGAGGAAAATTATCCCACTCATGACTTAGAATTGGCAGCGGTCATCCATGCACTCAAAGAATGGAGACACTTTCTACTTGGAAATCATTGTGAAATATACAAAGACCATAAGAGCCTTAAGTATATTTTCACACAGCCGGAACTTAATTTACGGCAACGACGCTGGTTGGAGTTGGTGAAGGATTATGATGTTGGAATCCACTATCATCCCGGAAAAGCAAATGTTGTGGCAGATGCCCTTAGTCGGAATCCCAGCACGGACAACGACAGTATACCAGAGTTGAGGCCAGAATTTCGACAGGAATTTGCCAAACTCAATTTAATAATGGTTACCAAAGGCAGTGTGTCGAATTTGGAAATACAACCTACCCTGTTGGAAAAGATTAAGGAGGCTCAGCATGGACACCCCAGCATTGATGGCATAAAAAGGAAAGTGAGTTTGGGCAAGGCCTCAAAATTCAACGTAGATGAGCAAGGAATATTGTGGTACGGAGAGAGACTTTGCATACCAAATATCAAGGACCTCAAACAGCAGACTCTGGCTGAAAGCCACACTGCTCCGTATTCAATCCATCCTGGAGGAACAAAAATGTACGAAGACCTTCAGGAAATTTTTTGGTCGCACGGTATGAAGAGAGACATAGCCACGTTCATTGCATGTTGTGACTCTTGTCAACGCATCAAGGCCGAGCACCAGAAACCAGCCGGGCTGTTACAGCCAAACAAGATACCCGAGTGGAAGTGGGACAAGATTAGAATGGATTTCATTGTTGGACTACCACGGTCACGACACGGAAATAATGCCATATGGGTCATCACCGACAGATTAACTAAGGTATCACATTTCATCCCGGTGAAGACAACTCACACCACTCAGAGACTGGCCAGACTTTATCTTGCCCGTATCGTCTGCCTGCATGGAGTCCCAAAGACAATCATATCTGACAGAGGCACACAGTTCGTCTCTAGATTTTGGGATCACCTACAACAGGCACTGGGAACCCAACTAGCATTCAGTACCGCATACCAACCCCAGACTGATGGGCAAACTGAACGCGTAAACCAAATTCTAGAAGACATGCTGAGAGCATGTGTCCTCACCTATGGAACCAGTTGGGAAGAAAGCTTGCCATATGCAGAGTTCGCATACAACAACAGTTATCAAGCCAGCTTGCAAATGGCACCCTTTGAAGCTCTGTATGGGAGAAGATGTCGTACCCCGCTAAACTGGTCAGAAACCGGGGACAGCCACATCTTCGGCCCAGATATACTCAAAGAGGCTGAGGAGAAAGTTAAGACGATTAGAGATCGACTCAAGACAGCTCAAAGTCGGAAAAAGAGTTATTACGATTGAAAGCATCGGGAAATCAGTTTTGAACCCGGAGAGTTTGTATACCTAAGAGTTTCTCCTATGATGGGTCTGCAGCGATTCAGGGTTAAGGGAAAGATAGCACCAAGATTCATCGGACCATTCCGTATAGTAGCCCGAAGAGGCACGGTAGCCTACCAGCTAGACCTACCCGGAGATTTATCCGATATCCACAACGTTTTCCACATATCGCAGGTGAGAAAGTACGTGAGCAACCCAGAGAAGCAAGTATCACATGAAAACATTGACGTGCAACCAGACCTCACCTACCGGGAGCGCTCGATAAAAATATTAGAGGAGTCTGAGAGGAGGACCCGATAGAAAACCATCAAGTTTTTCAGAGTTCAATGGAGCAATCACACCGAGAATGAAGCAACTTGGGAGAGAGAGGATTTTCTTCGGACAGAGCACCCACACCTGTTTAAGGATCAGCTAAAATCTCGGGGACGAGATTTTTCCTAAGGGGGTAGGTGCTGTGACACTCCAAAATTTTTGTTGTTTTTGTTTTCTGCAAGAGCCTTGCTTGGTTTAAAGAAGGTCATTTAAACCCTTCTTAAAAACCTCTCTTCTGAGTTTTCCTTCTCAAAATCTTTTCTTGCGTTTAGTTTCTTCTAAAAAGAAAACCGTTTTGGTTTTGGGCTATTCTTTGGTTTTAATCCATTCTTATTTTTACCATGCCTCTTGTGGTAAAATTCTCCCAAAACCCCTCCTTCCACTTTGGGACAACCCAAGCATTCTGTCCCAACTAGTTAAATCCATTTTTGGATTTTATCTCATTTATTTCTTTTCCCAAAACAATTCTGTCCTTTATTTTGAGCCTAGGTAATTTGCAAAGCAAGTACCCTAATGCCCTTGAACTTTGTTCTCAAATCAACCCCTCTGGATAGTCCTTAGCACCCACAACCTAGAACCATCAAGATCCAGTCATCTTATTTTCAAAATTTTCGAAATTTACCCTCTGCAAGTTTGGACCAGATTTGTAAAATTTGGTCAAATTCATATCTCCCCTTCTCCAAAAATTCCACCAAAATTCAGGCAACCCCCAGTTGCAACGAGAGACCACTCCACCAAAAACCAGCTCAAGGAAAAATCCCCACATGCCAAAATCATTCTGTCGAACACCTGGCCTGCACTGTTACTGTGCATCTTCAGAAAATTTAGAGTTTCAGTGTCGTTTGTTCGTTAGGGTTCAGTCACATGTCAGCTGTGCGCCTGGCGTGTTGCACATGGCCCCTCCTCCCTGTCTGAAGCACCGCACGCGCGCTTGGCTCGTTCTTGGCGTCGGTAGCACCCTGGCCCGCCTGCGCCAGCGTCTTCCGCTGTGGCAGAACCTCCCGTGGCAGCCGACAGGGGGCATCCTGCGGCATAACGCCGTTCGGCACCGCCCAAGCCACCTGAGAGCTCCATGTGGCCGTCTCCCTTGCCAGCGCACGCATGCAGCACCATCGCCGTGGCCTGGCACGCTCAGGGCGCGCTCTCTACCGCCGACGTGCCGTACGGCCGTTCCGTCGGGGAGAGGCCGTAACCGCCCCTGCCATGCTGAGTTAGACACTGGAATGGGATCAGTGCTCCCTCTAGACAATGCTCAAGCCCCTAAACTAGCCGTCCAGCCAGAGCACCGCCGTAATTGCTCGCCGGACTTATCCCATTCACGGCAACCGCCTCGAGCCGGCTATAAATAGCGCCTCCGAGCTCGCTCTCGACCCCGCACACCTCCACCACCTCACCAGACATCGCCTAGCCACTGGAAGAGCCTCGAGGGGCCCTTCTTCCTCAGCTCCGGCCACCTCCGTCCGCTTCAGGCTCCGGCAGCATTCTCGCTGGTGAGAACTCCTCCACCGCCCTAGACTTGCCCGTAGCCTCATGACACCTCTAGGAGACTAACCCCCACTCCAATTTGACACCAGCAGCTCTCTCCAATGAGGTCCACGACTACCCGAACCACCATCCGCCGGAGCAAGGGCCGCCGTCGACGTGGTGCTCGCCAGCGACCACCACCACCACCCACCGACGCGGAAGGACGTACTAACCACGGAGGTACCACCCGTCCCCCTGCCTCGCCGTTAATCGCTGTCGGCGACCACCGCAGCTCTCGGGCGCCGACGGGCCCCGTCTCCCTCGTTTGAATTTTCAAACCTGAAGGGTGGGACCCGCCTGTCAGTCTCTCATTCTTATTAAACGAATCGTTTTCTGGACTTTTCTGCAGAACCCCGTGAGAGTTTTCTGTTTCATTACACAAAGGTCCCTGAATCAAAACCCTTATAACTTTTAAACGGAAAAGGATTTTTGTTTGATTCTTTTTCTGTTCTCTTTAAAATTTTGTCTAGTTTTTTATCAGTTTTAATTGAGAATTTTTTTGGAATACTTTTGTTCACCTCGCGGTATTTACGTTACGTGCGTATTTTTCTTATACCGTAGATATCAGAGGAGGTGACGGAGCCGCGAACTTCACCCAGTTAGACTCCGACTACTCCGAACCAGGAAAGCATGTTTGAACTGTTGATATGATGAGTGTTTGTTACATGTTTGCATTTAGGAGTTTCATGGCATGTTTATGAACATTTCTTTGAATGTTATATTTCATGCAAAGAAGTGGAAAGTGAGTTTCAGAAATCCATATGTTGTTGGATACATATTTGCATGGCCATGTGATGGCATGAGGATGGGTAAGATGGCAGTGTTGTGGCATGCCAGACTTATGCCAGTCTATGTGACTTTAGTGTCATCATGAATCAAATCACATTCCCATTCATTTCCTTTCCTGTACTGCCACATGTTTTCCGCAAGGAATATGGCTTAGTAAGTTGCAAACCGTTTTCCTGGTACACACCAAATAGAGAGGCCGGGATGAGGGTTCCATGGCCCTGGATTAAAGCCCGTCATCCGGTCAGGGGGCATGGGTGTTTCCGGTTGGGACCGAGAGGGGGGCACCCCTTAGAGCGCGCGTATAGAAATTTGATCCCATGCTATTCGAGGTTGTGACCTCCCCATCTCAAAGTTTTTCTTGGACGTTGTCTAGGGTGATTCCTGGCATCGTGAGGTGGAATGGGTGTGTACTGGTTAAATGTGTTTCTACCGAAATACCGTAAACGGAACTAGTCCTTCGTGACTACGGAAATCCGTTGGCTGTGGTCAGTTAGTACAAACTCTGCAGAGTCACAAATCTTTTAAATCATCTTGTACATGTCCAAGTACTGTGTTCATCTTATCTTGTCAGATATCAGCCTTAGTGACAAAACTCCGGTGAACTACATGAGTGTTAAATCCGGTTAAAAGTTTATTCTTGTGGATGGACTGACCCGTTATTTGCTTCTGATATAAGCCCTCTCTGTGATGTCGCTCAGACATCCGACTGTGGCATACTTGTTATTTACATTTGATATAAGCCCTCTCTGTGATGTCGCTCAGACGTCCGACTATGGCACACTTGTTATTTATTATCGAGATAAGCCCTTTCTGCGATGTGGCTCAGACGTCCGACTGTGGCACTTCTTTATAAGCCCTTTATGTGGTGTCGCTGAGACGCCCGACAGTGGCATTTCTTTTATAAGCCCTTTATGTGGTGTCGCTGAGACGCCCGACTGTGGCATTTCTTTTATAAGCCCTTTATGTGGTGTCGCTGAGACGCCCGACTGTGGCATTTCTTTTATAAGCCCTTTATGTGGTGTCGCTGAGACGCCCGACTGTGGCATTTCTTTTATAAGCCCTTTATGTGGTGTCGCTGAGACGCCCAACAGTGGCATTTCCGCATGAGCTTTATTTGTTTACCTTTCGAGGCGTCACTCCCGACACCCGATCGGTTTTCAGTTATTTGTTTTACTTATCAAG
This sequence comes from Triticum aestivum, assembly GCF_018294505.1. Lineage (NCBI taxonomy): Eukaryota > Viridiplantae > Streptophyta > Magnoliopsida > Poales > Poaceae > Triticum > Triticum aestivum. The sequence continues at coordinate 287,211,794 of NC_057798.1, read as the reverse complement.
TCGTGCAAAAAATTTTATTATTGGATGAGCATCATTATTTTTGCTCATGACGCATTCATGCATGCATTTGTTATATCTTTTGTTCGAACTGTCTTGCGAGTACTTTCAAAGTACTCACCTGGCTTGTTGATTTGGCCAGATGTTGATGAAGGCGATCTCATGGATGAAGAGTTCGATAGCGAGTCCGACGCCTAGAGGAGTCCCAGTCAGTCCCGTGCGATCCTGCATTTGGTCACTGTATTATATCCGCTTCCGCCACCCCAGCAATAAATTCATCGAGCCTCACCTAGACGCTCGATGAGCTGCCAGTTAGGAGTCAAGTTATCCACCACCACTATTTATCTCGAGCTAGTAGCATGTCACCACACCCCTGTGTCATAACTGCCCTTATGTATGTTATTTGCGTGTTGGTAATAAATTGTTGAGCAGCCTCAGCTCAATCCTGTAATATATTTAATGCTACTGGTCCTCTGTATATCAAGTATTTGTCTACCAGTGAGGATAACTTTTCCTATACTAGGATCAAAAGATCGATTTTCTCAATAAGTATTTTATTGAAAAACCGGTCGTGACATTTTTCCTGGCTCAACTCTTTCAGATCACATTATGCTATTAATAACATGTCCCAGATTTGACACTTAACGTCTCTTTATAGAAGTAGATAGTGTTAACCTTCTTCCTGTAGTGTATGAATATTCATCATCTTTGTCGCCCAAGTGTCCTGTAAATATTATATTTTTCTGCTCTCATTGGCTCACGAGCCCAGCAAATGTGGTTCATTTCCTATGTTTCTTTGATGATTATAGATAAGACTTGGTAGAAAAAGTATAGAAGTGAAATTTTCTGCAAATGTAAGCCGACGAGTTTCAGACGCACCTCGAAGCATACCTCAATCTAGAGAACTAGAGTTCTTCTGGTACTTGCTTCAATACTGAAACTATGTGTTTGTGATCAGTTCATAGATACTTTTTAGAGTTGGTTGCTTCCCAAATATAGAGCAGTCCTTTGATTCATTTTTGTTCCGCGAGAAGTATCTATCCTGTTTCTAGGGATTTATGTTGATGGATATCAAAATTATCCATTGCTCAATTGATCCATACAAATAACTGTCTAGCAAACTTTTCATACCATAAACTATGATTAATACATAGTTATCAACATTTTTTTTCTATTTTACCGAAGATTTCCATGGTGCATCTGTTGAAACCAGAAATTCATGAATACATATATTGGAGTTCTATTATTCCAGTAGGACTAACTAAATTGTAACCTAAACAGGGCATGCCATTGTAAGAAGAATTAGCTTTTGATCAGTATTTTGCATAATGATAAAATGATTCCTCCACTAACCGCAACGAGTGCATGCTGGTAGTTGTTGCATAAGGATGAAAACTAACTTGGGCCGTTGCTGTCCTGCTCCAAATTCCCTCCTCGCCATGTTTTCATATACACCATGCATGGAGCACATTGCCACACATGGACTGATTAGCAAACACTTGTTATTTCGTGATGATAAAATCACCAATTAGTTAATTTTGTATTTGACTTTTCTTGTTGAGTTGTTATCAGTGTTTTCAAATTCGGCACAATTTCTTTCTCATAATTAATTGGAATCCCTTCATGCAGGACCCAGATGCTCCCAAAGTTCTTCTGGTTGCGTCGATTACTTACTAGCAATGATATTCACAATGGGAAGCCTTTATAGCAGGCTGCTTTGATTGATTCCCAAACTATGACTTTGTTACAAATGTTTTGGTGGTGATGTTTCGTACACCAGTCTAGTGTTGCTACCCAATGATGAGTTGTATGAAGCACTTTGAAATGCTTTGAAGAAAGTATTTTAGATGGCGGTTCTACTGCTGCTACTCCCGTGACAGCCAAGGCATAGGTTGCAGCTCGCAGAGTTTTAAGGAGGAAAAGAAGACATGGTTTCTTCTTGGGGAGGTGAGTTGTTTCCCTCGTATACAAATTGCAGCGATGACAGACACTCACTGTGCTTTTTTGTTCGTGTACAAGTTCATCTGTTTTCAGTAGTAGAAACATTTTGATTAACCTATCTGAATTTTGTGCCTCAGTAGCCGCCTCCTATATGTAGGCATGTTTAAATCTTTTGTAGAATCAGATTGTAAATATTTCCTTAGAAGTAAAAAAGGTTACCTTTTCTATTACTTGTTTACTTGGACCCAAACTATTCATTACCTATTGCATCTACTGAGTTTGTCTTAGCGTAGCGTGCATTGGAACCATAGCTACAGAGTTTGGCTTAGCGTGCTTTAGAATAGTAGCTGCAGAGTTTGACCTCTCTGTTCTTATTTCTCTATATACTTGACATATACTTGCCTCCAACGTGTCCATGTGATTCCGCTGAATTTTCTATATCTAATTTTTGAGCTTTTCATTGTCCTCTAATTGTTGCATGCATTTTTATAATATGCCATTCTCTCTCCTCCAAATAACTATGAGAGGATGGGTAGTCACCAGTGTTTATAAGGTGGGTGGCAAGGCGCGCCTTGCAATCATGCCCGCTTTAGGAGCTTAGACGGCTACTTTAGGCGCTTAGGCGTCAAAGCGATGGGTGCTCACCTTAGGTTGCCTTACCGCCTTAAAAATCATGGTAGTCACACACTCGTGACACGTCACCTTTGAAGCTTGTGTATGTGAATGTACAAGTACACTTAGTGATCTGCATTAGTAAGTACTAACTGAACTGAATATCTTGATCACAAGATATATCTTTGTAGGTTGGCTTGGTTTAAGAACCCATTAGCGGGTTTATACTTCCTCCATCCCAAAAAAAATGTCACTAATTTAGTACAACTTTACAACATTTGTCCGCTTATTTCTCTGTTTTTTTGTTTTTTCGCTTTCAGTCGTGTGTGGCACAGATTTGTAGTTCAAAGGCAGGGCTGTGTCAAAGATGTGAATTAAATAATTATGCCGATCAGTGCATGTTTTTGTTGCTCTTAGTGTTTTCGTTATGATGATTTTGCTATCTCAGCTATCCGTGTCTGACAATCTGTTACCTTTTACAGGTCTTCAAGTGCATGTGAAAGTGTATTATGCAAGCATTATGCGACAATGACACACCGCTTATTCATACGTTCACACCCTCAGAAGACCAAAATCATACAAAGAATATGCCTAAATAAGTTGTGAGGCTGCCTATAAGTGTTTTTGTAAACCGATAAAAGTCATTCTACTATCTGTAATACAACCACATTGCATTATATTTTCAGCTAGGTCTCCTACTAACATTGCTTCTAACTGGCTTCTTGCGCCATTGGCGCAACCGGGTCATCTAGTACTTGGTAAAGGGTGGAAGGCTCGGCCTTATGCCTGGTGTTTTGTTCCACCCTTATCACCCTAGTTTCCGTCATACCGGTGTTATGTTCCTTGATTTTGTGTTCCTTACGCGGTTGGGTGATTTATGGGACCCCCTTGACAGTTTGCTTTGAATAAAACTTCTCCAGCAAGGCCCAACCTTGGTTTTACCATTTGCCTACCTAAGCCTTTTTCCCTTGGGTTTCCGGAGCCCAAGGGTCATCTTTATTTACCCCGCCCCCTGGGCCAGTGCCCCTCTGAGTGTTGGTCCAAACAAGAGCCCTTTGCAGCGCCCCCTCAGGGAAACTTGAGGTCTGGTTTTAGTTGTACGGATTGCTCATCCGTCGTGCCCTGAGAACGAGATATCTGCAGCTCCTATCGGGATTTGTTGGCACAGTCGGGTGGTCTTGCTGGTCTAGTTTTACCATTGTCGAAATGTCTTGTAACCGGGATTCCGAGACTGATCGGGTCTTCCCGGGAGAAGGAATATCCTTCGCTGATCGTGTGAGCTTGTGATGGGCTAAGTTGGGACACCCCTGCAGGATATAAACTTTCGAAAGCCATGCCCACGGTTATGTGGCAGATGGGAATTTGTTAATATCCGGTTGTAGAGAACTTGACACTTGACTCAATTAAAATGCATCAACCGCGTGTGTAGCTGTGATGGTCTCTTTTCGGCGGAGTCTGGGAAATGAACATGGTTTTGGGTTGTGTTTGACGTAAGTAGGAGTTTAGGATCACTTCTTGATCATTGCTAGCTTCACGACCGTTCCGTTTGCTTCTCTTCTCGCTCTTATTTGCGTATGTTAGCCACCATATATGCTTAGACGCTGCTGCAACCTCACCACTTATCCATTCCTTTACCCATTAAGCTTTGCTAGTCTTGATACCCATGGTAATGGGATTGCTGAGTCCTCGTGGCTCACAGATTACTACAACAATAGTTGCAGGTATAGGTTATGCGATGATCTTGACGCGAGAGCGATGTTACTTGTTTTGGAGGTCTTCTTCTGCTTCTTCTTTGATCAGGGGATAGGTTCCAGATCGATGCCCTGGGCTAGTAGCGTGGATGTCGTTTGAGCTTCTGTTTGTGTTTCATCCATAGTCGGATGGTGCTCTTGTGTATGATGTTGTTGTATCCATGTGGCATTGTATGCCTCTTGTAGGTATCCCCAACTATTATGTAATGGTATGATGTAATGATATCCACCTTGCAAAAGTGTCTCCAATATGCGCTTCTATCCTTGGTGGGACCTTCGAGTTCATTTAGGGTAGGGTCGCATATTGGGCGTGACAAGATCCTTGCTTGCGAGTACTTTGGATGAGTACTCACGGTTGCTTTGCTCCCGCTTTTACCCCTCTTTCCTTTTCTTCTCGGATGCCGCACCCAGACGTTGGAGCCCAGGATCCAGATGCCACCGTCGACGATGACTCCTACTACACTGGAGGTGCCTACTATTATGTGCAGGCCGCTGACGATGACCAGGAGTAGTTAGGAGGATCCCATGCAGGAGGCCCGCGCCTCTTTCGATCTGTATCCCAGTTTGTGCTAGCCATCTTATGGCAACTTGTTTAACTTATGTCTGTACTCAGATATTGTTGCTTTTGCTGACTCGTTTATCTCGAGCACTTGTATTCGAGCCCTCGAGGCCCCTGGCTTGTAATATGATGCTTGTATGACTTATTTTACTTTTAGAGTTGTGTTGTGATATCTACGCGTGAGTCCCTGATCTTGATCATACACGTTTGCGTGCATGATTAGTGTACGATTGAATCGGCGGCGGCACACCACCCTGGACGAGGACGATTTAGTTCTAGGTGTTCATAGAAGATTGCAATAGATTCAGGTGTGCGAATGAGAGGAGAGGAAGCCCAGGAGGGTAGGGGACTCACTGTTAAAGGAGATCGGTGGCATGATACGTCTCTATCGTATCTACTTTTTCAAACTCTTTTGCCCTTGTTTTGTACTCTAATTTGCATGATTTGAATGGAACAAACCCAGACTGACGCTATTTTCAGTAGAATTGCCTTCATGTTATTTTTGTGTAGAAATAAAAGGTCTCGAATTGACCTAAAAATTTACGGAGAATATTTTGTGAATATATAAAAAATATAGGTGAAAGAATCAACCAGAGGGGGTCCACCTGTTGGCCACAAGGGTGGGGGTGCGCCCTACCCCGTGGGCATGCCCCCTGGCTTGTGGGTCCACTAGAGACCTTCGAACCTCAACTCCAACTCCATATAACCCTACTCGAGGAGAAAAAAATCAGGGAGGAGAGTTCATCACATTTCATGATACGGAGCCACCACCACCTCTTGTTCTTCCTCGAGAGGGCAGATCTGGAGTTTGTTTTGGGTTCCGGAGAGGGGAAATCGACGCCTTCATCATTAACCATCCTCCATCACCAATTTCATGATGCTCACCGATGTGCATGAGTAATCTCTTCATACGCTTGCTGGATGGTGATGGTTTGGATGAGATTTATCATGTGATCGAGTTAGTTTTGTTAGAGATCGATGTTGCTATGAATTTTCTATGCTTAATGCTTGTCACTAGGGCCCGAGTGCCATGATGTCAGATCTGAACCTATTATGTTTTCATGAATATATGTGAGTTCTTGATCCTATCTTGCAAGTTATAGACACGTATTACGAGTTATGATCCGCATACGCCAAGGTGACAATAATTGGGATTCTTTCCGGTGATTACCATAGTTTGAGGAGTTCATGTATTCACTAAGTGCTAATGCTTTGGTCAAGTTCTCTATTAAAAGGAGGCCTTAACATCCCTTAGTTTCCATTAGGACCTCGCTGCCACAGGAGAGTAGGACAAGATATGACATGCAAGTTCTATTCCATAAGCACGTATGATTATATATGGAATAGATGCTCTTGCAGTAAACCACGACCACCTATGGGACCAGGGCGGCCCGTTGCTGGCTCGGTAGGGGGGGAGTCGCGTTGTAGAAAGAGCAGACCAACATGGGGCAGCACGACAGAGATCACACGGGGAGTTTATCCAGGTTTGGGCCGCCGCGAGGCGTAAAACACTAATCCTGCTTTGGTGGATTGATGGTGGAAAAGTGGTGGTGCTCTGTAGTACACTTGCCCGACAGGGGTTGCTTCGGGGTGGTAGTGACTACGTACGTACGAGGGTGTGAGCAATCTAACTTTCCAACCCCCCCGGACTGCTACCATGGGCCTCCTTTTATAGGCTAAGGGGTCACCATAGTGGCAACTTAGTCATTAGACACTGATATGAAAGCAAACAGTGCTATGATACCTAACTCTATAGGTTGTCGGTGTGCATTTAATGCACCGCTTAGTGTCACGTTGTTTGTTGCCCAGCAAGGCTTGCTGGGCTATCTTACCAACTCCATGCCTGCTTGTTCGACACATCATAGGACGGGTGTCAGTTGTAGGTTTGCTTGGTAGGAAGTGGCCGCCATGTGGCGAGTGGTTGCCACTTAATCACTCCGCGCTTTTACACCACACTAATCTATGATGTGGGTCATGGTGGAGTAGTCGGTGAGGTGATCTGGTCTCCGCGATTCCTGGCAGGCCCTGCCAGGATGTCCCAACCATCTTCTTCTAGGGGTGGCCTCGTCCCTTGCCAGGCTCACATGCCCTGTAAGGGAGGCTTATTTGACGATACTTTGCTCCTCTGTCTTGGCCTTGGCCCTTCAATCTTGATCTTGTGCCTGTGCACAATCAGGGCAACAGGTCTAGGGTGTGTTGCACCAACAGAAGCCCCCGGGCCTGCCCCAAACACGCTCCCGAGCGTCGTCGGGGTAGGGCCTAACAAGCGCACAGGCAGTGCTGCTGAAGAGGGTGGTCTCCTGAGATCTTCTTTGCTTCTTCATGAGTCTTGACTTTGGGTTAGTTTCCGGTTTCCCCGTGCGTCGTGTGCGACGTTACGAAAAAAAGCTCGGATCATGGCCTGCATGGCGCTCGGCCCCCACGATTACAGGGTGGAAACGACCATCCCATTAGCCTCCGTGCTTCTGGCTCATCCGCCACATGTCCTCCATGCCTCAGGAAGGATAGGTGGTCGACGTGGAAGACGCGGGTGTGAGTGCCGCGGTAGGAAATCAGGTGTCGTTGGTTGGAGTAGTGGGTCAGTCCTGATTCCCCATGTCCCCGGACGCGGAAGGGAGGTCGCATTGGATGAGCAGGGTGGCCGCCCTAAAGGTGAGAGGCCAGACCCCGGCCCCTCGTTTCTATAAAAGGGGGTAGGGACGACGTCTTTCCATAAACACCCTCCTCTCCTTCTTTCATGGTAGTCTTCCTCCGCTTGCTATGGTGAGGGGGCGAGGGCGCGCTGGTGCTCCAATGGTGGCAGCGAGGGCTTCTTCTCGACAATGCATCCCTCCTCCTCTGGAACTCGTGGCGGCAGAGCCCGCCGTGAGAGGAGGAGGGAAGGGGTGAGGTCGAGGTCGTCGTGGCGCTCGAGGAAGAGGAGAGTGGGGTGGCGCTCTGGTTGTGCCCCTGCCGGCGGCTCCTCCCCTGATAGAAGGCCATGCTTGAGACCATCCCCGAGAATTCTTCATCATGTTGTATGAGGGGACCCCAACTCATAAGTCGTGATCACCAAATGCAAGTGTATAGTGATACCAGAGATCAATGCTCACTTAACACACAGAAGTTGAATAATCAGATGTCAGGACCCCGATCCTAAGCCACACCGATCTAGCATGTAACACCTCATATCACTTTGCGTCCTCATGCACGGTATTCCCACGGGTGTCGCCTTACCAAGCCCGGGACCGTTTCCGCCTTTTGGCTCACGTATATGATAGTGTCGCTAGCATCCATATGACAAAGAACCCGGGCTGACCTGGCTAGTCATAAACCCAAAGTGGCACTAACTTACAGGGACAGGCATACATGACCCAGCAACGAACGTGTCGGTCATCATCGAGTGAATCCGGGATGTAGCAGCTGGGCTAATAGGACTCCGAAAAATTCGAGCTATAGCAGGCTAACAGGACTGCGATCGACACGGCATGACATTTCCCTGAAGGGACAGACACAGGAACGAAGGACACATGCCGTCTAGCCTAAGTGTTCCGGAGCAGTAGCAAGCTACCAAGGCTCAGTGGAAACACTAGGAGACATTTCCCGGTAAGAGAGGCTACTAAGGATAAACAACTAGATAGTCAAATCCCACACATACCAAGCATTTCAATAACATACACACAATATGCTCGATATGTGCAAATACAACATGGCTTCACAACATGACTCTACAACTCAAGTATTTTATTCAATAGGCTCCGAGGAGCGAGATATTACAAACATGGGTCTTATGACCCAACATTCAGAGCATACAAGTCAAAAGCACAAGTGGAAGCTTAACATGTCTGAGTACAGACAACTACAAATGAAAAGGGCTAAGAAGCCTGACTATCTACCAGATCCTGTTGAGGGCACAAGATCGTAGCTGAGGTAACAAGCTAAACATCGAAGTCCATGCGGAACTACTAGCGAGACTGAAGTCTCTCTGCAAAATTATAAATTAAGCAAACATGAGTACAAATGTACCCAGCAAGACTTACATCAGAACTAATTACATATGCATCAGTATCAACAAAGGGGATGGTGGGGTTTAACTGCAGCAAGCCAGCTTTGACTCGGTGGCTATCCTGAACTACGATTGCAAGTAACTCTTTTGAGGTGGCGCACACGAGTCCACATATCCACCATATCAATACACCACTATGGATGCTCTCTTGTCTCCCTATGAGAACGCCATCCATAGAACTCACGCTTATCTTGCGTATTTTAGAATATCCACTTTCACTTGTCTATGAACTATATACGTAACCCAGAGGTCCTTTACCACGGACGCGGCTATTCGAATAGATTATTTATAAGCCTGCAGGGGTGTACTTCTTCATACATGTTTCCACCACTTAGCATCTGCACACGACATGTGCTCAGCAGACTTCAAGTGAAAGCCGATGTGGGTGTAGACCACAACCTACCTAAATACTGAAGTCTATAGTCTAGGTTTATCGCCTATTCAGGTTCCATCCACAGGGAGTCTGGCCGAGGTTTCCACATACGGCACCGAACGATGTGTGCAGGGTTCCCAAGACACCAAACGGGTGACCGGTACACCGTGCCATGTGCCTATCGATCACAGCCCACCCCGGGTCAGCGCTGCACATGGCCTCTAGCATACTACAAACACCAGAAACTACTTGCAACTCCTGGACAGAGGACTAGGGTGGTTAAGAAGTCAAGCGGGGTCATATTTCAGGGCCCAATGCATGGTAGTAGTTGTCTCATGGATCACAAACACAGAACTCAGTTCCTGAGGACGGCTTCAATGAGACAACCCACCATGTACTCCTACATGGCCTCTCACCGCTACCTTTACCAAATCATGTTCACACACTTAGCTCACACACAGTAGGACATGTCCACAACCTTCCAATTCATTCCCGGTGAATCATAGCAGACTCAACTCTAAGCGGTAGCAGGCATGACAAACAAGCATGAATGACTAGGCACATGAGGACTCAAAGAACTCCTACTCATGCTAGTGGGTTTCATCTATTTATTAAGGCAATGATAGGTCATGCAGAGGATAAGGTGTTCAACTACCGCAGCATGTAACAGTTGTCTCGTTGTTGTCGTAATGCAGTAAAAGAGAGCAAAAGTGAGAGAGTGGGATTGTATCAGAATGAACAAGGGGGTTTTGCTTGCCTAGCACTTCTGAAGATGATATAACTCTTCGTCGGTGTCATAGAACTCATCATCGAAACCACGTCTATCGAGAGGGTCAATTATCGGCAATGGAGAAGGAAGCACAATCAATGCAATGTACAATATGATGCATGATCATGACATGGCAAAATGAGTGTGTTGGGCTAATGCAACTAAAACCAGATGGGTTTGAGTCATTTTGATCCAATGGTTCAACCCCAAACTCATCTTATGAATTTAAATAGTGCTTATCATGTTTTGCACTAAACAACAATGTTAAGTTGTTTATACATGCATGAAACCAGTACAGATGGATAGATTGGATTTTTGTGATCATTTTTCATATATAACTTATTTCATTCTGAGTTACAGATTAATTTCTATGAATTTTAGAAGTTTTGGACATTTTCTTCAATTTCCTGAATTAAGTTTAATCCAGAAAATGTCTTACTGCATCAGCACTGCGTCACTGTGATGCCAGCAGGTCAACTGTGGCTGACTAGGTCAAACCTGACCAGTGGGGTCCACTAGTCAATGACTTAGGGAAGGTTAGTGTCAGTGACAGGTGTGGTCGGGTCAACTTGTGACGTGGCCAGGTCAAACTGACCTATGAGGCCCGTGTGGTTAGTCAAATATAAACAGAAACTAAGCCAGGTTGATTAGGTAGTGGGGCCCGGCTGTCATAGGCTCTGGGAGGGTTAGCTGGCCGTGATTAGCACTAATCACGCGGCCACGTCGGCAGTCGCTGGAGCCTCGCCGGCGGTGACCTCGAACCGTGGCGGAGTTCGCTCGGAACTCGCCAGAGGCGATGAATCGATGCTCCAGGGGCACCAGAAGGTAGCCCGTGCCCGTGCGCATCTAGGGAGACCAACGGGAGGTGTGGGGGTGGCCGCAGTTCACCAGAAGCGAGCTCCTGGCGGCGGTCGGAGCTACGGGCGTGCTCAGGTTGGAGCTAGGGGGCATGAGGGGAGGAGCTGGTGGTGGCTACAGGCTCCTGGAGCTGCGTTGAACACACTAGCTTGCTCAGCTTCGAGCTACCGTGGCTCTAGCCACGTCGGTGACAAGGCACGGCGGCGGCGAGCTTCAGCCGCGGTGGTGAGCAGGGCTATAGAAGGGGAACAACGGCGGGGAGATAGGGGTTCGGTAGATGAGCTCACGGCGGGGTCGTCGGTGATCTCAGCATGCTCGGGGATAGCTTGGTGACTATGAATCAGTCGATGACGGCCGTCGGTGCAGAGGACGAAGATGGCGTCGACGATGGCGCTCCAGGGTGTTCGGCGTCTTGTGGCTCGGCGGAGAGGACGGGGGCGTCATGGCGGAGCTCGGGGGCACATCGGAGAGGCTCGGAGATGGTTGTGGCCATGGTGGAGCTTGTTGGCGATGACGGCTGCGTTCAGTCGCGCTCGGGGAAGGGACTAGAGGGCGAGGGAGAGAGTAGAGAGTGAGGGAGAGGAGCTAAGGGTCACGGGGCGTCTCCGTGGCATCGCTAGAAGGCCCGGGGAGGAAGCAGGAGGTGGCCAGGGGCGAGCGCGCGCGTGACAGCGAGCTACTCGTACTGGTAGGAGGAAGACGACGTAGTGGGGTGGTGGGCTGGGCTCTCTACGGTGCTGGGCCACACCTGGGCCAACTAGGTGGGCTGCAAAGTGAGGCCAGGTAAGTCTCTCTCTCACTTTTATTTCTCTTTTCTATTATTCTTTAACTTGATGGCTTTATTAAAAATACCTAAACAGATCCAAAAATCATGAAACTTCTTAATGCCACTGTTTGGGATATAACTAACAACAAACATTTTAGTTTATGATTATTTGAGCATTTAAAATATTTTATAGCATTTAAATGCCCAAATGCAAATAGAATATGATTTAATTCAGAGCCCAAATATGTCATGGAAAAATGTGCATCACCTCTGGTTACTATCTATAGCATTTTCCATAAAGATGAACATTTTTGAAAGGCATTTGGATTACTTAAAATATTTGAGGTGAACCTAGTGAATTCCTTCGATGCTAGGGTTCAGGCAATCCCCATTTCAAGTTCATTTGAAACTTTAACATTATGACACTCATGAGGCTAGCCTAATGCATTGCCAGTAGCTAGGGATGTGACATCAGAGTCTTACATCCATACATACCGTCTTACACAAATTATGACCATTATGGTCAAGTCTTACATAGATAAAGCCTTAAGGGTTGAACATCAAATAAAACACAAGCGGCGGAAATCTTCGTCGATAAGAAGAACCCATGCTATCTGCCTTAACCATAGAGGCATTATGACTGGGAAGCGTCCTAGTTCGCATGTTCGTCACCAAAGAACTCTTCCTCGAACTCCTGTTCCTCCATGCCTGGCCAATTAAATAACCAGTGGCAAGCCAATGAGTACTTTGAATGTACTCACAAGCAACCCATGTTTTTCGATCAAGCTAACAATGCATGATGTAACAAGTATGCAACCTAGCAGCCTGCTAGTTGGAAAATTAGTGACATGTCTTCTCAACTTGTGAAACATGCATCAATGATCTCCGGTAACCATGTGAGCTGGTTACAAATATCAACATAAATAGAATTTAGAACAACTCTAGCTTTTATAGCATGTCAAGTCTTTACTTGACCCACAAGGGGTAGAGTGATTGCACATGTTTTGTTGGGATGGTAATCATACATTAAATCTAATCCATTATTTAACACACACACAAGCTTGCTCTGGTGCACCACTTCTTTCTCAAGTGGTGACCTAGTTCAACATCTCCCATGGGCATTAGGGGCACCCAGTGGGGTTTTTGAAAGAAGGCAACCCCGAGTGGATCATGGCACACATGCAACATCGTGCGTCAATGCGAAGTGTTTTTCATCGCATTTCTAGCACATGGTAGAGATATGAACATGCAATTACCAATGGGCATGCATCAAAGCAACGATCATATCAAGCTCGAAATCAAAAACATCATCATGCATACGGAAAAACTTTATCGATGAACAAGAGGGGTGGATCATGGTCAAAGGGTTGCTTGCCTTGGTTGGCTTGGTCTTCAAAGTCTTCAAGTCCTTCTCCTTTTTCTTCTCCAACTACTTCGTCAAATATAGGATCTATTTGTTCTAAAAGAAACAATGGGAAAAAGGCAATAGCAAAACAGAAAAACCAAAGTGCTCAGAAAAATGTCAACATATTTTTGTTAAATACTAGGGAGGAAACTAAGAAGGGAATTCCTAGTTTTGGATTTGGAGTTAAGGAATAGTGGAAATGGATTTTCAAAGAACGATTGAAATGCCCAAACTTGAATTTAAATTTGAATAGTACAGAAAATTGTGATGCATGTGTATGAAAGTTACATCAATAAATAGGTGGGATTATTCTAAGACTTCAGGAGTTGGAATTATTGCATTTGGATAAATATTTTATCCTAAGGAATTTTTAGAAGACTGACAGAAAAAGAAAATGAAAAATGGCACTGTGCCACTGGGCCAGATATGCCACAGTGCAGCAGGCCCAGAGGAGTTACAGCCCGTGCGAGTCTGCCAGGTCAAAGGCGTAAAGGCAAAATAGGCCTTCAGCCAACACAGCAAACCGATACACGCGCACGCGCGTTTTAAACCTGACGGGTGGGGCCCACCCGCCAGAGTGTTGACCGACGGGCCCCACGGCCGTCGTCATCAACCTTGTGCCAGAGAGGAAGGTGAGCTCACCGGTGTTGCTCCAGGGCATGGCGAGGCAAGTGGATGGCACCGGCATGCTCAGCTTCGAGTCGCCGACCTAGGGGAGCTGTAGGGGGTCGCCGGCAACGATATTACCTAGCGGAGGAGCTTCGGGCGTCGACGGCTCCGGCCGTTTCCGGCTGCAAACGAAGTGGCAAGGAGAGGGGAAAGGGTCACTGGACCGTGGAGGTTCTAGATCGAGGCCAAACGGGGGCGGTGGAGGCTTGTACCTCGCGAACTCCGGCGAGCCAAAGCGGCGGAGCTCGAGGTCGGGTGGTCCCGGAGACGAACTGGGGGTGCAGGGGGTGGATTAGGTGGTGCAGAGAACGACTGGTAAGGAGAGAATGGCACGGGGAGGCCTATAAATAGCATGCCCGTGGCTCACCGTGGACCGGTGCGCCGGCGAGGCTGTTGCCGTCGCTGTGGGTAACGGGGGCTCAAATGGGCGTGTCCGAGGCATTTGTGGAGGATGTCTACGACCAGGGGAAGGAAGAGAGACAGCGGGGGAGTGTCAGGGCATCGCGCGTGTGAGCGTGCTCATTGGAGCTCTCGGGCGGCCGTAGTGCGCGTGCGAGGGAGGCAGCTGGAGGGAGAAGGAAGAGGGGGACCAAGCCGTAGCATGCCGCGGACGCTGAGGCGTATCATCCGTCATGCTTGGGAGGCCCGAGGTGGCCGAAGGTGGTTGGCAAGGGGCAGCTACAGTGCAGGAGCGTACTGTAGCATGCTCAAGAGCGCGTCTACGGCTGTCATGGCCATTTTTTGGAAAGGTGGGCGCGACCAATTATTTCTATAGCTCTAGGGGGATTAAATAATGTGGAGAGGGCTTTGGATTCCATGGATGGCCACTGGAGTGGGGAGGAAGGTGAGAAAGAGAGATAAACTGCTGTCTAGGGAGGTAAATGAGGGTGTTTCACCCTTCAATCATTGAGCAATGGCCAGGGGAGAGTTACTGGGGGTAGAAGAGGTCTAGGAGGGGATCTGGAAAAAGCTTGAGCCCGTAGAGATTAGTGGAAGAGGTCAAAGTGGTGTTTTCAGAAAAATGGCAGAAGGTGTTTGTTGCTGGTTTGGGCAAGAAGATGAACTCCTCTTGTCATGAGGCTTGACAGTGTCAAATGGCATGATAAAATAATAGGTTCCACCAAGATTGAGTCCATTTGGGCAAAGTTGGCAATGCAACTTTTGTAAACCCTAGAAATCGACAAAAATGAGTTTTCCAAGATCTAGTCATGCAAAACTATTCCCCTTGATGCACCACTTGGTGTAGTGTCATCATTTAGGGTTTAGAGAATGTCCACAAAGTTTGAGAGCAAAAGAGGAAAGTTGACAATGTAAAGTTGTTCAAACATGATTCTGGACAAAGAGGGTTTTGGGGCACTTTTTTGAAGCAAAACTATTTGGATTGGGATGAAACTTTGCAAGATCATTTCTGGCCTTAAGAAAAAGCCTTTAAATAAAATAGAAAAATATCTTTTAAAAATTAAATTTTTGTGGTTTATGGGAGTCCTATACCTAATAGGAGTCAAACATACTCTTTGAAAGATTTTTCATACCCCAAATCAAGTACTGTCGGATTTAGGGTTCCGGTAGACCCTTGAGGTTCGAACTCCACGGTGTGCATGGAGGTTTCGCCTTCTACCTACCTGTTCCTCACCGAATCACTAAAATCTGGACTATGAGAAGCACAACACAAGAGACACATGGTTTATACTGGTTGATGCCACCATTGTGGTGTAATACCCTACTCCAGTGTGTGGCGTGGTGGATTGCCTCTTGGGCTGATGATGAACAATACAAGGAAGAACAGCCTCGCGAGGGTCTGTTCTTGTCGTGGCGTTGTCCCTTTAGAGGGGTTGATTCTTGATGCCTATCTTATCTCTAGATTCCTATCCAGATGCCTCTACCCTGCGGGTGGCTAGTCCTATTTATAGGCAAAGGCCCTAGGCCTCTTCCCAAATATTGAGCGGGAAGGGCGCCAACAAATGGCCATTTTGAAGGGGAACATCTAGTACACTTATGCTGACTAAAGTTGGTCCTCGCCTGTCAAAGGATCTGGTGGTGACGCCGACTTGGGCTCCACGATGACCTCCATCCTGCCGTTGACTGGTCTTGGTCTTGTTGCACCAAAATGGATGCCTTTGCTTGATGCTCTCGCCTGCGCTTGCTCCCCTTGCACCAAAGAGGAAAGAAGGACACTACGCGGGCTGGCGCCCGGCTGGCGCCCTTGGTCGTCATGGCTTGCGTCATGGTCACCTCGCGAGGTACCCCGCCTTGAACTCTCCGCCTCCTCGTGATCCATCCTGACGAGGCCGTGCCTGAGGAAGCTCCTTGTCGTCCGCCCCGTGAGGCTTGGCCCCTCGCGAGGGTCTTGAGCTTGTGTTGATGAAGACGGGCCATGCTGGGCCCCCTTTGAGCCACGCCGCAGGCCGCAGGCAGGCAAGCCTGGGGACCCCCGTTCCCAAAACCCCGATAGTAGCCCCCGGGCCCAAGGCGCGCCCGGACTTGGCCGAGCAGAGAGGCGAAAGGGCAAGTGCGAAGCGTCGAGGGCCCTAACAGCCTGTGGCCTTGGGCGCCGCGTGGCAGTTGATTGGATGTGGGCGTCTCCGCAACCGCGCGAGTTGATAAGGAGCGGCATCTGCCCTCTGCCTCCTTTGCTCTCTCTAGTTGCTGCTCAGATCACCTTTCTTGCGCCTCTCCTTCTTGCCTTCGAAATCTCCAGATCTACTCCACCCGCGTGCCCTAGCCAGACATGGCGCCTCGCCAGGCCCCGGCCGGAGCTTGGTATTCGTCCGCCTTGGACTCGCCGAACGTGTCGGAGGCGAGCCTTGCCCGGGTGCGCTAGATGGCGGCTGCGCAGGGCGTCGATGGGGCAAAGGTGTTCAAGGCCGGCTCTGGCCCCCCTGAGGGCCAAGGGAGCACCTTCTATCCGCTCTTCATGGGCGCCATTGTCGCCGGTCTGGTGCCTCCCTTCTCTGAGTTCTTCTTTTCTGTCCTCTGCCATTATAACCTTCAAGCTCTGCACCTCCACCCCAACTCTGTCCTCCTTCTGGCAATCTTCGCCTACTATTGCGAGGCTCACGTGGGGGTGAAGCCCTCAGTGGCCTTGCTGCGTCACTACTTCTCCCTCCGGCCCTCTCGTGGTTCCGTCTCTCCGTGTGCGAGCTTCGTCGCGTACAGCAGCTCCATCGCCATTTCGAACCCCCGGGAAAAGGATTGAGGGCTTCAGGAGCAAGTGGGTCTTGGTTGATGCTGGGCGCGTCCACCCCCGGCTAGTCTCGCCCACGGGGCACCCCTCGAGCTCCGACGACTGGTCTCGAGTGGAGCTTGTGGATCCCCGCGCAAGGCTGGTGTTGGAGAAGATGGATGCGGATCTCAGGCCGGCCAACATGGCGGCGGCGAAGCTGACTGGCGCCTCGCTGCTGAGGGAGTTTCTGGAGCATCAGCTGGCTCCGCTTCATCAGTACTCGCTTCCGATGTGGAGGCCCCACCCGAGCCCCGCGATTCTGGCCGATGAGGATCTGGCCGCGGTCCTCCAGTCTTTGGTCGGGGGCGACGTGGCAAGGCTGAAGGGCGCTCCGACGCCCCTGTTCCTTCGTGAGGACTGGGAGCAGGTTGTGGGGTCCATGCCCGTCTTCAACGGGGACGGGCCTGCGCCCGCGGAGGCTCCCGAGGACCTGGTGGACGTATCCTCCGGTGACTCCAGCGAAGAGAGGGAGGAAGGGGAGCGGGAAAAGGGGGCTGACTCCGAGGCAGAGTCAAGGGCTCCACCTCTTCGGCGCACGTCACACACTCTCCGCCTCCCTCTGAGTTACGACGACGAGGGTGATGACGAGGAGGGCGGTGAAAGCCTGCCCCTGGTCCCGAAGAAGGACCGGACTGGGCTGATCCCCCGCGGGTCCGCCCCAGTCCCGAGGCGATCCGCAGGCGCTCCACCTGCACCCGCGCTCCTCGAGGCTGATCCTTGCAACCGGCTCTCGGGCTTCAAGTACGGCCGGAGGCTGCTCGAGCCCGCGGGCGACGACCTGTAAGTGCTTGATCCCTGTCTTGTTTCTTGTTTCGTCGCTGAGGCTTGACGGTCTTATCTCCTGGCTAGGCCGGCGCCCACGGGAAAGAAGCCGAAGGGGGCTCCTTAGTCTCCGTCCGCGGCAGCGCCTCTGCTCGCGAAAGAAGATGGACGTGACTCATGGGCCTCTCCTGCCCGGATGTCCTTGTGAGGCCTTGCCGAGCCGGCGGGGGCGAGCTCGGCTCCCATGGCCCAGGCGACTCCCAAGGCGCCCTCGCTTGATGCCGCCACCACAGCCGCTGGGGCGCAGCAGGCTCCGCCTCAGGACACCGTGGTCACACTGCCGTCTTCTCCTCCTACTCCGCCGTCTGCTGCTTCCCTGTCTCCTCCTACTGTTCTGGATCGTGCCACTGCCGAACTGGACCGTCTGCGGCGGGATCTTCTGAGAGCCGACCCTCGTTTAGTGGCCGGGCGCTTGGAGCTAGCCTCTGGCTGGATTCGCTCCGATGCTTCGATTCGGGCGGCGCTGGTCCAGGCCTCGACAGCCTGCGACGAGGAGAAGCAGGCCGTCCTTGGGGCGAAGGCTGCCCGCGACGCCGCCTTGGGGGAGGCGGCTAATGCCCGAGGTCATTGCGAGGTGCTGGAGAGTGAGCTGATGGGCCTGCAGGACCGGCTTGCCGAGGAGGCTCGCCTTCGCCAAGAGCAGGAGGACGGCATGAAGGCTCGCGAGGCGGCCGTCAAGGACTGCGACGCCAAGCTCAAGAAGTGCCATGACCACCTAGGCGCGCTGGAGCAAGAGCTGGAGGCGAGGAAGGTTGAGTTGGACGGCAAGGCACGGGTTCTTGCCGAGGATCGTGTGGCCTTTGCGGAGATGGAGGAGAAGGCCCGCACTTCACTGAAGACGCTTTATGAGAGCGGCCTGGAGAGCCCGCTGGCCGGCGAGGAGGACGGCCCCGCCAAGCTGCTTCCTTTCCTGGTTCGTGCTCTTGAACATGTCGCACTTGGCCTTGGCCCTACGGCTGAGGCCGAGTCACGCGTCTTGTCTTCCGCGGCGCTGACGCGGGTCTTCACCCACATCTATCTTCGCGACCCCAACATCAACCTCGACAGCCTGCTGGAGCCAGCAAGCGGCGAGCATGCCGCTGCCGCTGCTGAGGCCGTGAAGGGTCGTGCGGAGGCTCTGCTGGGGAAGTTCCGGGCCTTCAGCACCAGGCCGAAGCGGAGCGCTGCTAGCCCGGCAGCTCCACAAGGCGAACCCGCTACGCGGAACTCCACGACCGGCAAGTGACTCCGTTGTGGCTCCCGTCCTGCTTTTAGTTTCTGCACATGTATTAGGCCTCGGGGAGGCGTTAAAACTTGCATTTGGTGCTGTGATAACAGTATGGACTGTAATATTTGCTTTTGAATTCCTTGAAATTTGCGCTATTTCCTTCCTACTTGCTTGTGTCCTACGCCGGCAGAGCCCGGCCCCGCGCATACCTCAGCCGCCGTTAGCCCCGACCGGAAACCAGGACGGGACCAAGGAGTGAGGGGCTACGTGACAAGTTAGGCTCCTGAGTCGCGATGCTCAGGAGTCCCCCTTGGCGCTCGAACAGCAAGTAGGGAGGTGAGATGTGGGGGTGGATCTACCGTTCTACGTCTGCAGAGCCCGGCCCCGCGCATACCTCAACCGCCGTTAGCCCCGACCGGAAACCAGGACGGGACCAAGGAGTGAGGGGCTACGTGACCAGTTAGGCTCCTGAGTCGCGATGCTCAGGAGTCCCCCTTGACGCTCAAACGACCTTCATACCTTGGCTCCGCTCGGGGAGGGACGTGCGACGAACCAGGCCCGGGAGGCCTGGCTGGGTGGCGTGCGTCTGGGCGTGACCCAGGCGTAGCCCCCGTGCCCAGCCCCCTCGCGCGGCACTCCCGAGGGGAGGCGTTGCGATGAGGCTAGACACTGAGCTCTGGGCTCCCTGAGGTTGATGCGGCCCGGGGGCCACCCTCAGTTGTTTATCACCAGCGCGGAGCATAGCGCTTCCGTATGCGTACGGGCATAGCCGCTCCTCGGCAGTGTCGTCAGCCAGCGCGGAGCATGGTGCTTCCACTGGTGCGTGGGAGGGGGCTCCCCTCCGGGAGGAGCCCCCGGGGCGTGTACAGCCCCGCCCTGACACGTGGCTGGCACGGTAGGGCTTGACGAGGTGTATCTGGGCACCCGTGAGCCAGCGCGGGACTCACGGGGCCCTACCTCAAGGCGGGTTGCGCCTGGCTCTGGGCCTTATCTTGGAGTGTGTTCCTGCAAATTTGGCTAGATGTCGATGCTCTACGTCCACGGGTCCCGGCTCTCGGGCTGGTCTCAGCCGTCGCTGGTATGCCGGGGCGCGATGCCGTGGGCAGACCAGAGGGTGAGGGCCGGAGAGCCGGTAGGAGCCCTGAGTCGCGATGCTCAGGCACCCCCCCTTTAACGCGCAAGCTGGGTTAGATGTCGAAACTCTACGTCCTCGGGTCCCGGCTCTCGGGCTGGTCTCAGCCGTCGCTGGCATGCCGGGGCGCGATGCCGTGGGCAGACCAGAGGGTGAGGGCCGGAGAGCCGGTAGGAGCCCTGAGTCGCGATGCTCAGGCACCCCCTCTTTAACGCGCAAGCTGGGTTAGATGTCGAAACTCTACGTCCTCGGGTCCCGGCTCTCGGGCTGGTCTCAGCCGTCGCTGGCATGCCGGGGCGCGATGCCGTGGGCAGACCAGAGGGTGAGGGCCGGAGAGCCGGTAGGAGCCCTGAGTCGCGATGCTCAGGCACCCCCCCTTTAACGCGCAAGCTTGCGACATCCAAGAAGAAAAAGGTACCATGAACAGGCACCAAACAACAAGCATGACGGGTCGAAAACATGGCCCTAAGATAAATGCAAGAGGGGTACATGCCACTGGGTCTGACCCGAGCGGCTTGGGGATAATGCAGCCCGAGGGGCGCCCCCAGCAGAGTAAGCTAAGAACATGAAATAAAAGAGATACACGCCACAGGGACGGACCCACGCGGCCTGGGAATAATGCAGCCCTGAGGGCGCTCCCAGCTAGAAATGAAACTAGAAAGATGTCACCTGATGACGCTGAAGACGAAGGGGTGTTGATGCAGCAGACTCGGTGGGCTGCGGGAGCAAATCCTCACGAGCCCCCAGGCCCTGGGGTCTCGGGAGGCTCCGGAGGCGCTGGTGGCTCCTCGCGGACCGTCTCCATCTCCACCAGGGCTGCGGAACGCCTGACCTCTTGAGCCTCCAGGATGGCCCTCATGATGCGCTGGTACGCAGCAGCTGCGTTCGGCGAGCCGTAAGGCATGCGAACGTAGCTGTGAGGTGGACCCTCGCAGCGTCCCACTCGCGAAGGCCAGAGGCGCTCCTGAGACGCGGCTTGGTTGAGCCCTGGTATGTCGATGCAGACGCGCAGCCCACCATCCTCGCCTGGATGGGGGGCCACAGCGGGTAAGCGGCGGCTGCCTCTCATGACCCTTGACTCCTGTAGCTCCTGAATGGCCTTGCTGACGAACTCCTGAGGGTTTGGCCCTCCTTGCCTTGCTCCTTCTTGATGGAAACGTGCTTCGAAACACGCCTCCACGTGGTGCCCAAGCGCCTCCCTCGTGACCTTGGCGAGGTCGACGGCCCTCCAGGGGAGAGCCCCCGAGCCCTGCCTGAGGAGGGCGCCGGGCGCGCTTCCCTATGCGATGGAAGGAGGTTCCCCCTGAGCAGGCGCGGGTCCTGAGGGACCTGCCTCCTGAGGGGCCAGGCCGGCCGATGTCTTCTTCTTCTTGGGGGCGGCCTCGGGAAGCCTCCTGCTTCCGCGATCCGGGTCTTCCAGTGATGCGGCCTGAAAGGCTCTCTCTAGGGAGCAAACTGCGTCTCTCTCTTTGCAGGGCACCGTGATGACTCCGCCGCTTCCTGGCATCTTGAGGACGTTGTAGCCGTGGTGGGTTACGGCCATGAACTTGGCCAGCGCTGGGTACCCGAGGATGGCGTTGTACGGCAGGCGAATGTGGGCGACGTCGAAGTCGATGAGCTCGGTGCGGTAGTTGTCGCATGCCCCGAAGGTGACAGGGAGGCGGACCTGCCCAATCGGGACCGTGGAGCCGTCGGTGACTCCAGAGAAAGGCTTGGTTGGCTAAAGCTGACTGTAGGGTACTTGGAGATTGTTGAATGTTTCCACGGACAGGACGTTGAGCCCTGCTCCGCCATCGATGAGGGTCCTGGTGACTAGCACGTTGCTGATGATTGGGGAACAAAGCATCGGGAGGACTCTGGCTGTGGCCGCGCACTTGAGCTGATCCGCTGAGCTGAACGTGATGGCACACGCCGACCACCTAAGAGGGTGCGTGGCCTCGAGCTTGGGGAGGACTGCATTCACTTCTCTGGCGAACTGCTTGAAGATGCGCTGAGAGGCTGGAGCTTGAGCTCCGCCTAGGATGCAAGCGATCGCACGTGGTTCCTGGAAGCCCCCAGCCCCCTCGTCCTGATGACAGTCCTAATTTCTCCTTGGCTGCGGTGGTAGCGGAGGGAGGCCTGTGTTACCTTGTGGGCGATCCTCGCGAGGCTGATCTCTCCAGCCTCCCTCGCGAGGAGGGTCCTGCCAGCGATCCTTGCGAGGTTGGTCGTGCCAACCTTGACGTGGGCCGCGGTCGTCCCAGCACCCTGTGTTCCTTCCTCCTCCTCGTCCGTAGCCCCGGTCGTTGTGGTTGGGACGCCGGCCAGTCCGTCCTTCACGCACGGCCCAGAGCTCTTGGCATTCATTAGTGTTATGGGTGTGGAGGTCGTGGTACACGCAGTACCGACTGCCCTTGGACGATTCAGGCTAATCTCTGCCCCGCTTGGTATTTGGTTCTGCCGCGAGCACGGCAGCCCCTTTGCGCTTCACGTCCTTGGCCTTGGGCTTCTTCTCTTCAGGGTCTACGGCAGGCTACTCGAGGAGGGAGAGACGCCCTTCCTCAGACCTGGCGCACTTGGTCGCCAGGTTGAATAGCTCCAAGGAAGTGCACAGATCTTCATGCATTGCGAGCTCCTCCTTCATTTTGACGTCACGTACGCCGTCAGAGAAGGCTGAGATAATGGCCTCCTCGGTCACCTTGGGAATCTTGAGGCGCGCGTTGTTGAAGCGCTGGATGTACTTCTGCAGGGTTTCCCCTAGTTGCTGCTTGATGCGGCGCATGTCGCTCATGGCGGGTGGCCGGTCGCGGGTACCTTGGAAGTTGGCGATGAAGCGGGTGCGCATCTCATCTCAGGAGGAGATCGTGCCTGGGGCCAGGTTCAGAAGCCAGGTGAGGGCCCCGTCCTTGAGAGCCATGGGAAACCAGTTCGCCATCACATTCTCGTCTTTGTTGGCAGCCTCAATGCCCAGCTCGTAAAGCTAGAGAAACTCTACAGGGTCAGTCGTGCCGTCGTAGCGAGGAGGCAGGTCTGGCTTGAACTTGCCAGGCCATGCGACACTGCGTAGCTTGGTGGTGATGGCGTGGCAGCCTGCTGTGGCCACAGGAGGCCTTGGAGGACGAAGGGCTCGGTCCTGCGGGTCCCCGTGCGCCGCAGCTGGGTGCAGCGTTGGGTCATGACGTGCTGGAGCAGGAGCGTGGTCGGAACGAGACGGAGCAGGGAGCGCTCGGGAAGCTTCTCGAGGGCGAGGGACCTCTTGGCAGCTCTGCTCCTACCGCGCTGGTTCCTGACGGGGCGGGTTCCTCCCAGGGGCCGCGCGCCTCAGAGCCAGGGCGCCTTCTTGAGGGGGAGGCGGCTGAGGCGCCCCAGGAGCTTCATTGCCCGCGCATGGCGGGGCGCGGTGCAGCGAGAAAGATGGCGCGGGGGAGCCCCCAGCGGCGCGGACGAGTTCGGCGACTCGGTCGAGCCATTCTTCATAGACTTCATCGACGGGGCGGTAGCGCAGGAGCTCGTTTGCCGTGATGAGTGCAGCTCGAGCCTCCATGGCCGCGCGGGGCGCGCGGGACGAAGACCCAGCGGGGGTGAGCGAGGGCGTAGTGGTGCGGCCGTTTCGCCTCATGGACGGGTGTTGGGACGATGCTTGCTGCTCGTTCCCTGCCGGGCCGGTGGCGGCGTTGACTGCAGGTGACGGGGAACTATGGGGGCGCCCACCGATGGGAGCCGTCTGGGCGACGCGGGAAGCGAGGGCGGCTCGGCGCTCGGCGCGAACCCGGCGTGCATCAGACATGGACGCGACGGTCGGAAAAGAACAGGGCGACAGAAGACGAATTCCGGAGCACCCCTACCTGGCGCGCCAAATGTCGGATTTAGGGTTTCGGCAGACCCTTGAGGTTCGAACTTTGGGGTGCCCACGGAGGTTTCGCCTTCTACCTACCTGTTCCTCCCCGAATCGCTAAGATCTGAACAACAAGAAGCACAACGCAAGAGACACATGGTTTATACTAGTTCAGGCCACCATTGTGGTGTAATACCCTACTCCAGTGTGTGGCGTGGTGGATTGCCTCTTGGGCTGATGATGAACAATACAAGGAAGAATAGCCTCGGGAGGGTCTGTTCTTGTTGTGGCGTTGTCCCTTTAGAGGGGTTGGTTCTAGATGCCTATCCTATCTCCAGATTCCTATCCAGATGCCTCTACCCTGCGGGTGGCTAGTCCTATTTATAGGCAAAGGCCCTTGGCCTCTTCCCAAATATTGAGCGGGAAGGGCGCCAACAATTGGCCAGTTTGAAGGGGAACATCTAGTACACTTATCCTGACTAAAGTTGGTCCTCGCCTGTCAAAGGCTCTGGTGGTGACGCCGACTTGGGCTCCACGGTGACCTCCATCCTGCCGTTTGACTGGTCTTGGTCTTGTTGCACCGAAATGGATGCCTTTGCTTCATGCTCTCGCCTGCGCTTGCTCCCCTTGCACCAAAGAGGAAAGAAGGACACTGCGCGGGCTGGCGCCCGGCTGGCGCCCTTGGTCGTCATGGCTTGCGTCATGGGCACCTCGCGAGGTACCCCGCCTTGAACTCTCCGCCTCCTCGTGAGCCAGCCTGACGAGGCCGTGCCTGAGGAAGCTCCTTGTTGTCCGCCCCAGGAGGCTTGGCCCCTCGCGAGGGTCTTGAGCTTCTGTTGATGAAGATGGGTCGTGCTGGGCCCCCTTTGAGCCACGCCGCAGGCCGCAGGCAGGCAAGCCTTGGGACCCCCGTTCCCAGAACGCCGACAAGTACTTGTAGTGCAAACCTCAATTCAGTGGTTTTTGGAGAACTAAATTTAGAAAATGCTTTTTGGTGAAATTATTTTTGTAAATAAATCTATAATGTACTATACACATGGCATGGTTATGGGGGCAAAAGTTTGGAGCAAGGAAATGAAGTATAGAAGGTGGAGCTAGAATATGGCTTTCATGGGCACTTGAAACCACAGAAAAAATCCAATTCAAATAAAAAGCCAAATAAAATGCAAAAGTTTTTGCTGGTCCAAATTTTCATGCTTTATTAATGCAACTAACAAGTTACAAAACACTCGGTGTGACAGACCTACCCCCCTTACAAGAATCTCGATCCCAAGATTCCTAAACTAGGCTTTAAAGAGATTTGGGAACTCGGATCTAAGGTAGTCTTCACGTTCCCAGATAGTTCCTGCTTTAGTGTGGTTGCCCCACTGGACCTTGAGGTACTTGATGGTGCTGCTTCTAGTACGTCGTTCTGCTTCATGCAAGATGCGAATTGGTCTCTCATGATAAGTGAGGTCTGGCTGAAGGTCGATGGCTTGATGATCGATGTCCTTGTAGAGATCAGGCTTGTCCGAAACTTGGAGACACTTCCGGAGGTGTGACATGTGGAACACGTTGTGCACATCGGATAGTTTAGGAGGCAGTTCCAACTGGTAAGCAACTTCTCCTCGTCTTGCAGAGATCCTGAAGTGGCCAATAAACCTTGGTGCAAGCTTTCCCTTAACGTGGAAACGCTTAGTCCCCTTGAGAGGAGTGACTCGCAAGTACACATGGTCTCCAACATGGAAGCTCACTTGTGGGTGACGAGTGTTGGCATTGCTCTTCTGTCTTGACTTGTCGGCCTTTAGACGCTGTCAGATAAGCTGAACTTGCTCTTTGGCTTTGCGGAGAACATTAGGTCCAGAGACTAACCCTTCTCCGGTCTCTGACCAATTGAGGGGTGGGCGACACTTGCGTCCATACAACACCTCAAAATGGTGCCGTCTGGAGACTTGATTGATAATTTTTGTTATAGGATAATTCAGCGAACGGCAGGCAATCTTCCCACTTAGCTCCATATGCTAGGACACTGGCTCAGAGCATGTCTTCGAGTATCTGATTCACTTGTTCTGTCTGGCCTCCAGTCTGTGGGTGGAAAGCAGTGCTGAAAGACAAGTTGGTTCCCATGGCCTCTTGGAACTTCTTCAAGAACCTTGAGGTAAACTGGGTTCCTCGATCTGACACAATCTCCTTAGGAACACCATGAAGACTTATGATTCTATTGATGTAAAGAGTTGCCAGCTGCCATCATAGGTAGTCTTGATAGGAATGAAATGGGCTACCTTGGTCAAATGGTCGACTATAACCCAGATGGAGTCATGACCCTTATTTGACCTGGGTAATCCAGCGATGAAATCCATTCTGACTTTATCCCATTTCCACTCGGGAACCTTGAGTGGTTGGAGCAATCCAGTTGGTCGCTGATATTCAGCCTTGACCCTTTGGCATACATCACACTTCACAATATAGGTGGCAATCTCCCTTTTCATCCCGTGCCACCAGAATCTTTCCTTCAGGTCTTCATACATCTTGGTTCCTCCAGGATGAATGGAATACAGAGTGTCATGAGCTTCTTGCAAGATCAAATTCTTGAGCTCAATTTTGTTGGGTGCGCAAATGCGATTCCCAAACCACACAACTCCTTGCTTATCCTCTGAGAATCCTGGGGCTTTGCCTGCCTTGATCTTACTTTTGATGCCTTCAATACTCTCATGTCCCTTCCGAGCTTCCATAACAACATCCATTAAGGTTGGCTTGACTTCGAGGTTGGCCAAGAATCCTGGTGCAACCAGTTCCAATCCGAAGCTTTCATGTTCTTCATACAAGGCAGGTAGGCTTTCCTTAAGAATAGCATTCATGGAACAAGCATTTCCGCTTAAGGCATCTGCTACCACATTAGCCTTTCCAGGGTGATATTGAACATTGTGGTCATAGTCCTTGATCAATTCCAACCATCTTCTCTGTCTCATGTTGAATTCCTTTTGAGTGAAGATATACTTCAAACTCTTGTAGTCGGTGTATATCTCACATCGCTTCCCTAGAAGGTAATGTCGCTAGGTCTTCAAGGTGTGAACTACAGCTGCCAACTCAAGATCATGAGTAGCATAGTTCTCTTCATGAGGACTTAGTTGTCTGGAAAGATATGTTACGACTCTACCTTCCTACATCAGAACACCTCCAAGCCCGGTTCTTGATGCATCACAATATATCACAAATTCCTTGTGAATATCAGGTGTGGCTAGAACTGGGGCAGAGGTCAATCTCTTCTTCAGTTCCTGGAAGCTCTCTTCACACTTCGGTGTCCATTCAAACTTCTTCTCCTTCTTCAAGAGCTGAGTCATTGGCCGGGCAATGGTAGAGAATCCTTCGCCGAACTTGTGGTAATATCCCACGAGTCCGAGGAAGCTTCTGACTTCCTTCACATTGCTCGGGGTTTGCCATTCAGTCACGTCTTGAATCTTGGTGGGATCCATTGACAACCCTTCGGCATTCAATACATGACCCAAGAATCCAACTTCATGTAACCAAAATTCACACTTGCTGAACTTAGCATAAAGCTGGTGCTCTTGAACCTTATCTAGGACCATTCTCAAGTGTTCCTCATGCTCTTCTTCAGACTTGGAAAAGATGAGTATGTCATCAATGAAGACGATAACAAACTTGTCCAGGTACTCCATGAAAACTTTGTTCATGAGGTACATGAAGTAGGCAGGGGCATTGGTTAACCTAAATGACTTGACCGTGTACTCATACAAGCCATATCGGGTTACGAATGTCGTCTTCGGTATATCTTGGGGTCTAATCTTCAACTGATTTACCCAGACCTGAGATAGATCTTGGAAAACACCTTGGCACCATTCATCTGATCAAACAAGTCTTCAATCTTGGGGAGTGGATACTTGTTCTTGATTGTGACTTCATTAAGGAAAGATAGTCAACACACAATTGGATGGTACCGTCCTTCTTATCCACAAACAGAACAGGTGATCCCCAAGGTGAGGCACTAGGGCAGGTGAATCCTTTCCTCAACTGCTCGGCCAGTTGCTTCTTCAGTTTTGCTAACTCCTTCTATCCCATTCTATACGGCTTCTTATAGATGGGTCCTGCTATGAGGTTCAGGATGTTGGGCTTGAGGTTTGTTCCAATGGTGACAGTATTCCGGACCCCTACGAGCCCCCACACCGGGTCGCGATCTTCATGGCCGGTACACAGCGAGGGCAGGATTCTACGACAGCAACAACAATGACCTCCGGGTCAGTGTCGGCGATGGCTGCCGGGCAGGAGGCCCTGTACGCCCGCCGGCTCAAATCTTTTTCCGATCTGTTGGATTCCCTGACAATGTTGTTGATGGCGGAAGTTAACCTGGCGGATCAAACTCAGCATAACGCGGAGGTTGCAAAATTACATGATGAGATAGCACAAGCCAAGGAGGAGCTAAACACAGAGAACAACCCGATGGCAACGGAGCGGGCTGCCTTGCAGAGGGAGGCAGAACGGCTTCAGGCAGAGAGCTTCTGCTTAAGCCTGGATCGGGATGCATCAAACATTGTCTTTAACAGAAGGCAAGTGAGTAGGCTGCCCCCGACTTATGATGCGAGGAACCTTTTCAACACGCCTGGGGCAGGAACCACTAACCCGCCTGGTGTGGATCAGGCCGTTGAGGCGCCGGTGGCTAGAGAACTGGTGCAGCCACATGCTACAGACCCCCCACGTTTGAACTTGACCCCTCCTCAGCACGTTCTGACGCCCCTAGGGCATTTTTCTAACCCCTGGGATAACATGATAGTTGTGGCTACTCGGCTGGCGGCTCTCCCAGCTCAGGATGAGGCGCCAGCGGCAATGGAAATACGGTGAGCCAGAGAACTTCTTCCGACGGTTGTGGCCCAACAGACGGCTTATTCGTATAGTCGTGTTTGTATCCACTCAACACCACGTCCAAGCAGGACTTATAGCAGGCATATTGATGAACCAACCGTGTCAAGCAGTGAACGGCACCGCAATCAGCCTCGTTGGCCTGACCCACCGCGCGCTGGTAATGATGCTCAAGCTTTGGTAGACTAGGGTAGAGCGCAGTGTGAGGAGGAGCTAGCGGCTTAGTTGGCGGCTCAACAACAATCTCCAGTTTATTCGTCGGTGTCCATGGAGGCTGGAGTTACCTCTAGAACCTTGGGTGTGACATATTTAGTGCCGGCTCTATGCAATGAGCGCTTGCCTAAGGATTTCAAAGGACCCCGTAAGGTGCCTAATTATACAGCGGATCAGCCCCCAGAGGATTGGATTGAGAGTTATGAGATGGATATGGAGATGCTGGATGTCAGTGATGATGCATGTGCTAAGTATTTCACTATGATGTTGGACGGGCCGGCTCACACTTGGTTGAAAAGCCTGCCCGCTAACTCCATTGGATCATGGGGAGAGTTGAAAAGGCGTTTTATTCAAAAAATTAAAGACACATGCAAGCAGCCTATGTTGATTCTGGATTTCGATTCTTGCATTCAAGGTGAAGGCGAGTCAACAACCAATTGGGTGCGCCGTATTTCAGCTGTTATACACTCGTCGGATAGTATCAATGCCAGTTCAGCAGTCCTGATGTTAGAAAAGAATTGTAGCTTCCTTCCCCTTAAACAGAAATTGGGGCAGCTTAAGCGTCATTGCAATCATATGGGGGAGCTCATGGCGGCTCTTGTCAAGTATGCCGACTCTGATAGCACTAAAGATCCTGAGTCTGATGATGAGAAGACTGGGAAGGGGAAGAAGGGTGGCAATGCAAAAGGACATAGGTGGTAATGGTAAATGTAAGGCGGATAGCGGTTTAGATTTTGTGGCTAACACCAGCACGTAGAATAATAACCTGCATTGTAAGGGGAAAGCTCAAGTGCCCCGGTTTGGAGGGCCAAATTTCAACCTTGAACCTATGATGAATCAGCCTTGTCCAAAGCATGGGACCTAGGATAAGCCGGCCAGTCTCCGTGGAAGGATTACTTCATCATGAGGAAGTATAGAAATTCTAACTTTTTTCAGAACAATCACGGCCCAAACGGCAATTTAGGTTCCGGTTCTCATGGACATGGCTTTGGAGGTGGCGGCTCAAGCTCAAGTTTTCAAGGCCAAGGTAATCATGGTGGTTTTAATCAGCATTCTGGTCAAGGAAATGAGCAGCAGGCAGCAGCAGTCTGGTTATCAGAGTAATCCAAAGCAGCTGAATGGTGCTCTATATCATGTGTTCACCACAAGCCTATCCAAGCGAGATCAGAAAATCCATAAGTGGGCGGTGAACTCTGTTGAGTCGGCGGTGCCTCGTTATTTAAGGTGGTCTGAGCAGCCTATTGTATGGAGCCCTGAGGATCATCCGCCCCGCATGGACAATCCAAGTTGGCATTGGTGGTCGCTCCATAGTTAGGAGGATATATGCTTACAAAGGTGCTCATGGATGGGGGTAGCAGTACCAATATCCTTTACTATGAGACTTTTTGTCGTATGAATTTGATTGACAAATATCTTAAGGCATCTTCTACTGTTTTCCAAGGGGTGGTGCCTGGTAAGTCGGCGTATCCAGTGGGAAAGATAACATTGGAGGTGGCTTTTGGAGATGACAATGATTCCAGAGCTGAGAAGTTGACCTTTGAGGTGGTAAAGATCAAGAGCCCGTACCATGCTTTGTTCGGGCGGCCGGCCTATGCCAAGTTTATGGCACGGCTGTGTTAAGTTTATTTGCAGTTTAAGATGTCGGGTCATAAGGGCACCATCACGGTGCATGGTAATAGAAGAATTGCTCTGGATTGTGAAGAGGGTGATGCTGCTTATGCTGGGTCGGCCTGTGCCACTGAGGAGTTGAAGTTTTATAAGGCCAATGTTGACCTGGTGGATATGACGCCTTTGAAGAAACCAACCACATAGAATGAGCCCCTAATGAAGTTTAAGTCGGCAGATGATACTAAGATGGTATATTTTTTCTGCTATTGATCCATCAAAGTAGTTCATCATCAGTGTTAATATGGATCCGAAATAGGAAAGTGCACTCATCGAGTTCATCCGTGAGAACCAAGACCTCTTTGCATGGAAGCCTTCTGATATGCCAGGTGTACCGAGGGAACTCGCTGATCACACTCTTAATGTGGATCCCAAGTTTAAGCTGGTCAAGCAGTTTCTTCATCGGTTTAATGAGGAGAGGCGCAAGGCAATTAGTGAAGAGGTGGCCCAGCTCTTGGTGGCAGGGTTCATCATTGAAGTTTTTCATCCTGAGTGGTTGGCTAACCCGGTGCTAGTACTTCAGAAAAATGGCACTTGGCATATGTGTGTGGATTATACAAACCTTAAGAAGGCTTGTCCCGCTGATCCATTTGCTCTCCCGTGTAACTGATCAAATTATTGATGCTACGGCGGGTTGTGAGCATTTGAGCTTTTTAGATGCTTACTCTGGTTATCATCAGATCAAAACGGCAGTTAAGGACCAGGAGAAGACAACTTTTATTACTTCATTTGGAGCCTTCTGCTATGTGTCTATGCCTTTTGGGCTCAAGAGTGCCCAGGCGACTTACCAACGGTGTGTTCAGAATTGCCTCCATGGCCAGATTGGGCGCAATGTTCATGCTTATGTGGATGATATTGTTGTGAAATCAAGGAAGAAGGAGACATTGATTGAGCATCTGAAAGAGACCTTTGACAACCTCTGGGTCTATACAATGATGCTTAACCCGGCCAATTGTGTTTTTGGTGTGCCGCAGGCAAGTTATTGGGTTTCTTTGTTTCTGAGAGGGGCACTGAAGCTAACCCTGAGATGATCATGGCTATCACTTCTTTGGCTAATCCGGCGTGTATCAATGACGTCCAGTGTTTGGCGGGTCGTATCGCGTCTTTGAGCCGGTTATAAGCCGCCTTGGAGAGAAGGCCATCCCTTTGTATCAGATGATGAAAAAGACAGATGACTCTGTATGGAGTGATGCTGCTAATGAGGCGTTTGAGGCGCTTAAGAAAGAACTGGCTAAGCCGCCGGTTCTTGCAGCTCCTATTGAGAAGGAGCCCTTGCTGTTATATGTGGTTGCAAACAACAGGGCTGTCAGTGTGGCAGTGTGGTTCAAAGAAAGGAGACACGAAAGGAGTATCCGGTTCAAAGGCCGGTTTATTATGTCAGTGAGGTGCTCATTGAGTCTAAGTAGAGATACCCACTGATGTCTACTACACAACCTTCTTCTTGTAGACGTTGTTGGGCCTGCAAGTGCACAGGTTTGTAGGACAGTAGAAAATTTCCCTCAAGTGGATGACCTAAGGTTTATCAATCCATGGGAGGCGTAGGATGAAGATGGTCTCTCTCAAGTAACCCTTCAACCAAATAACATAAAGTCTCTTGTGTCCCCAACACACCCAATACAATGCTAAATTGTATAGGTGCACCAGTCCAGCAAAGAGATGGTGATACAAGTGCAATCTGGATAGTAGATATAGGTTTTTGTAGTCTGAAATAATAAAAACTGCAAGGTAACTAATGATAAAAGTGAGCACAAACGGTATTAGAATGATAGGAAACAAGGCATAGGGTTCATACTTTCACTAGTGCAAGTTCTCTCAACAATAATTACATAGATAGATCATATAACAATCCCTCAACATGCAACACAGAGTCACTCCAAAGCCACTAATAGCGGAGAACAAACGAAGGGATTATGGTAGGGTACGGAACCACCTCAAAGTTATTCTTTTGGATCGATCTATTCAAGAGTTCGTACTAGAATAACACCTTAAGACACAAATCAACCAAAATCCTAATGTCACCTAGATACTCCATTGTCACCTCAAGTATTCGTGGGCATGTTTATACGATATGCATCACACAATCTCAGATTCATCCAACCAACACAAAGTACTTAAAAGAGTGTCCCAAAGTTTCTACCGGAGAGTCAAGAAGACGTGTGCCAACCCCTATGCATAGGTTCATGGGCGTAACCCGCAAGTTGGTCTCCAAAACATACATCAAGTGGCACGTGATATCCCATTGTCACCACAGATAAACACGGCAAGACATACATCAAGTGTTCTCAAATCAAAGACTCAATCCGATAAGATAACTTCAAGAGGGAAACTCAATTCATCACAAAAGAGTAGAGGGGGAGAAACATCATAAGATCCAACTATAATAGCAAAGCTCGCGATACATCAAGATCGTGCCATAGTGAGAACACGAGAGAGAGACAGAGATCAAACACATAGCTACTAGTACATACCCTCAGTCCCGAGAGTGAACTACTCCCTCCTCGTCATGGATAGCGCCGGGATGATCAAGATGGCCACCGGTGATGGGTTCCCCCTCCGGCAGGATGCTGGAACGGGCTCCCGAGAGGTTTTTGGTGGCTACAGAGGCTTGCGGCGGCGGAACTCCTGATCTATCTTGATATTCGATGTTTTTATGGTACGTTGGCTTATATAGGCGAAAGAAGTCAGTCGGGGGAGCCTAGAGGGGCCCACGAGAGGGTAGGGCATGCCCAGTGGGGTGGGCGTGCCCCCCTGTCTCGTGGCCCCCTCGATGAACTTCTGACGTGAACTCCAAGTCTCCCGGATCATATTCTTCCTAAAAATCACGCTGCTGAAGGTTTCATTCCGTTCGGACTCTGTTTGATATTCCTTTTCTTCGAAATACTGAAACAGGCAATAAAACAACAATATGGGCTGGGCCTCTGGTTAGTAGGTTAGTCCCAAAAGTAATATAAAAGTGTATAATAAAGCCCTTAATCATTCAAAACAGATAATCAAATAGCATGAATGCTTCATAAATTATAGATACGTTGGAGACGTATCAGCATCCCCAAGCTTAATTCCTACTCGTCCTCGAGTAGGTAAATGATAAAAGAAAGAATTTATGAAGTGTGAATGCTAGAAGGTGCACAAGTTTGATCAATGATAATTTTAGTCACCTTTTCTAGCATGATAATATGTGTCATAACGGTAGTTCATCTCATAAAACTTCACACGATAAAGTAATAAGTAACGCACATGTCAAAGCATAGACCATAAACTTTCTTCAAAACTAGCAAACTTCATTCTCAGTCATTAAACAATTGCAATTCATCTTATTTTCAGGAATAGCAAACTCCACAGACTCAACTATCATATAGTCCTCTACAATTTCTAACAGTCATGCAATACTAATGGTTATGGAGTTTCAATCGGACACTGAGAAAGATAGGGGCTTAAAGTGTTGCCTCCCAACGTATTCACCTTTGGGTGATGTCAACAATAATAGTTCATACTAACTTACATCCAATTGGATATATATATCAGGATCTTCCCAACACGAGGTGCATGCCAAAGGATAAAATGAAAAAGGGAAAGGTGAAGATCACCTTGACTCAAGCAAAAAGTAAAAGACATAAAGTAAAAGATAGGCCCTTCGCAGAGGGAAGCAGAGGTTGTCATGCGCTTTTAGGGTTGGATGCACAAAATCTTAATGCGAATGAACGTCACTTTATATTGCCACTTGTATCTGGACCTTTATTATGCAGTCCGTCGCTTTTATTGCTTCCATAACAAGATCGTATAAAGCTATTTTCTTCACACCAAAAGATCATACATATTTAGAGAGCAATTTTTCTTGCTTGCACCGACGAAAACTTACTTGAAGGATCTTACTCAACCCATAGGTAGGTATGGTGGACTCTCATGGCAAAACTAGGTTTAAGGATATTTGGAAGCACAAGTAGTATCTCTACTTGGTGCAAGGCATTTTGCTAGTATGAGGGGGAAAGGCAAGCTCAACATGTTTGCATGATCCATGACAATATACTTTAACTGAGATGTCGGAAAACATAACCCATTATGTTGTCTTCCTTGTCCAACATCAACTCTTTAGCATGTCATACTTAATGAGTGCTCCCAATTATAAAAGATTTCTAGGATAGTGTATTTATATATGAAATCTCTCTTCCTTCAATATTCTTTCATGAATTGTTCAAATGACCAACACAATGCTTGCTAACCTTCAATAAATTTACAACCTCTACTTCTTAGATGTGAAGTCATTACTGCCCATGGGATAAGCAAACGAGACATATATAAATTCAGATTTATGACATTCAACTCATTCAACCATTTACTCATAGGATATATGTGAAGCACACGAGTAAATGACAAACTACTCCAAAAAGATATAAATGAAGATCAATGAGTAGCTAAATAATTATGTAACTATGCGAAGACTCTCTCTCATTAAAGAATTTCAGATCTTGGTATTGTATTCAAATAGCAAGCAAAACAAAATAAAATGACATTGCAAGGATAGCACAACTCATTTGAAGAAGCAAAAACTTTAGGCTCAACCGATACTAACCGATAGTTGTTGAAGAAGAAAGATGGGCTGCCTACCGGGGCATCCCCGATCTTAGATGATTGAGAATTCTTGGAATATTATCTTGGGGTGCCTTGGGCATCCCCAAGCTTGAACGTTTGTGTCTCCTCAATTCCTTTCATGTCATGGTTTCTCTTTTTATCAAAAGCTTCATCCACATTAAACTCTACAAGAACTCGTGAGATAGGTTAGTATAAACCGATGCAAAACCTTATCATTTTCTACTATAACAAATCACTAAAATTATTATTCAACATTGCATACTAAATACCTCTGCATATTTAATACTCCTATCCTCAAATAGAATCATTAAACAAGCAAACATAAGCAAACAATGCAAACATAACAGCAATTTGCAAAAACAGTACAGTCCGTAAAGAATGCAAGATTCATCACACTTCCCTAACTCCAAAAGTTATGAAATAAAATTCCCACTGTAGTAAATTTATGAGAGCTCATTATGAAAAAGGTTTCATCATTATATCATGCTCTTACTTTTCTAGGGAATTTTTGCAACAGCGGTAAACTTTCTATTTTCAAACAGCAACATGTATACTAGCAAAATAAGCATGGTAAAGGCTATCCTTGACATTTTTATTGAAAATAAAGATGTAAAACATTATTCTAAATAACAGTAAGCAAATACTAACAAGAGAAAATGACGCTCCAAGCAAAACTCATATCATGTGGTGAATAAAAATATAGCTCCAAGTAAAGTTACCGATGAACGAAGACGAAATAGGGGATGCCTTCCGGGGCATCCCCAAGGTTAGGCTTTTGGCTATTCTTGAATATCTTGGGGTTCCTTGGGCATCCCCAAGCTTTGGCTCTTGCCACTCCTTATTCCATAGTCCATCGAATCCTTACCCAAAACTTGAAAACTCAACAGAAAACTCATAAGCTACGTAGGCTTATATAGGCAAAAGAAGTCGATCGGGGGAGCCTCGAGGGGCCCACGAGAGGGTAGGGCGCGCCGCCCTGTCTCGTGGCCTCCTCGATGATCTTCTGACGTGAACTCCAATTCTCCCGGATCGTATTCTTCCTAAAAATCAAGCTGTCGAAGGTTTCATTCCGTTTGGACTCCATTTGATATTCCTTTTCTTCGAAATACTGAAACAGGCAATAAAACAGCAATATGGGCTGGGCCTCCGGTTAGTAGGTTAGTCCCAAAAGTAATATAAAAGTGTATAATAAAGCCCGTAATCATTCAAAACAGATAATAAAATAGCATGAATGCTTCATAAATTATAGATACGTTGGAGACGTATCACCCACATTGGCAGAAACTGGTTTACGGTGTGTTCATGGCTAGTCGCAAGTTGATGGAATAATTCATTGGGCATCCCATCACTATGGTTAGTTCTTCCCCATTCGGGGA
Organism: Triticum aestivum; assembly: GCF_018294505.1. Classification (NCBI taxonomy): domain Eukaryota; kingdom Viridiplantae; phylum Streptophyta; class Magnoliopsida; order Poales; family Poaceae; genus Triticum; species Triticum aestivum. The sequence goes on along the minus strand of NC_057798.1, from coordinate 287,175,159 downwards.
TATTATTCAAAACAGAGAAGCCACAGGTTGGGTAGCTAAGTGGGCCATTGAGCTTGGACCGCATGGTTTGAAGTATGTGCCTCGGACGGCTATAAAATCTCAAACACTTGTGGACTTTATCAATGATTGGACAGAGCTGCAGATGCTTAAAGATAAGACAGACAATACATATTGGACTATTAATTTTAATTTTGATGTGTCCAGGCAATTGGAAGGCTCGGGGGCTGGAGTTATATTGACTTCCCCACAAGGTGATAATTTTTGTTATGTTAAGGTTGATGTTCCTTTGTACTAATAATGCAGCTGAGTATGAAGCCTTAGTCCATGGTCTTCAGATGGCTAAAGAGATGAATCTAAGTCGGGTAAGATGCTTTGGTGACTCAGATTTGGTGGCTCAGCAAGTATTAGGGACTCAGAATTCAAAGGATCCACTTATGGCGGCTTATCGCCGAGAGGTTGATACTATTGCTGGTCACTTCAAGGGTTATCAAGTGGAGCATGTTGATCGCAGGAAAAATGAGGCTACTGATGTGTTAAGACGGCTGGGGTCTCAAAGTAAGCAAGTCCCCCTAATGTTTTCCTTGATGTTTTGCATAACCCATTAGTAAAGTTGCCTACAGAGGAGGACTTGGCAGTTCCTGACCCGGAGACATAGTTGGTGGCGGCTCTCCGTGCAATTCCTGATTGGACTATTCCATATCTGGCATATATGACTCGAGGCGAGTTACCTGAGGATGAAACCTTGGCCAGGCAGATAACCCGGAGGTCTAAGTCAATGACTATCATCAAGGGTGAGCTCCACAGATGTAGTGTTACTGGAGTGTTTCAATGGGCCGTGAAATTTTAAGTGAGATTCATGAAGGAGATGGTTTTCATCATGCCGGCTCTAAGTCTCTTGTTGCTAAAGCTTTTCGTAATTGGTTTTTTTGGCCGACGACTCATGCTGATGCAGAAGATCTGGTCAGTAAGTGTGATGGTTGTCAGAAATTTTCAACACAAGCTCACATGCCGACTCAGGAATTGAGGATGATTCCAGTTACTTGGCTGTTTGCAGTCTGGGGTCTGGATATGGTTGGGCCTTCCAAAATGTCTAAGGATAGAAAGACTCACCCCTTGGTAGTAGTTGACAAGTTTACAAAGTGGGTTGAGGCTGAGCCGTTCAACAAATGTGATGAAGCCACGGCGGTTCAATTCATCAAAAAGGTGATCTTTCGTTTTGGATATCCTCATAGTTGGCAATCAAAGGGGGCAATCAAAGAATTTTGTCAACAAGAACATATCTGGCTTGATGTGTCATCAGTTGCTCACCCCTAGTTTAATGGCAAAGCTGAACGAGCTAATCAGGAAATCTTGAGATGTATCAATCCCCGGCTTATGGTCCCTTTGCAGAGGACACCGGGTGGTTGTGTGTAGGAGTTGACCTCAGTGCTTTGGAGTATCAATACCACCCCAAATAGATCTACGGGTTACACGCCTTTCTTCATAGTTTACGGAGCTGAGGCGGTTCTCCCTAGTGACATACGTCATGATTCGCCTCGTGTGGCGGGTTATGTTGAAGCTGATAATGAGACGACACGTCGGGATGCTATTGACCTGTTGGATGAAGAGTGTGACCTTGCCACGGCTTGTTCGATGATTTACCAGCAAGATCTACGTCGTTATCACAGCCATCGGGTTAAGACGAGGACCTTTCAAGAAGGAGATTTGGTGCTCCGGCTCATCTAGGATCAAACTAACATTCACAAGTTATCCCCACCTTGGGAAGGGCCCTTTGTGGTTAGCAAAAATCTGATCAACGGGTGATACTACCTTATCGATGTTCAAGACGATAAGGACTCACACACGTCGCAGGAGGAGACCCACCGATCGTTGATGTAACACCCCGGATGTAACTTTCCATCTTTGTAACTCCAACTCTTGCCATTTTCGTCTATGTGTTATGATATTCCCTCTGTGGCTGGGTTTTGTCTTTTGTTTTGCATTTTATTCATGTCATGCATCTCATATCATGTCATCATGTGCATCTCATTTGCATACGTGTTCGTCTCATGCATCCGAGCATTTTCCCCATTGTCCGTTTCGCAAACCTACACTCCCACGTGCACCGGCGCATCCCTCTTGCCTCTTTTCGTGTGTGGGTGTTAAACATTCTCGGAATGGACCGAGCCTTGTCAAGTGGCCCTGGTATAGCACCGGTAGACCGCTTGTCAAGTTTCGTGCCATTTGGAGGTCGTTTGATACTCCAATGGTTAACCGCATAACCGCAAAGGCCTCTTTTGAGTTGCAGCCCAACACCCCTCCAAAACAGCCCAATAACCCATCTAAGTCACTTCCATGCTCTCCGTCGTCGGATCACGATCGTGTGGGCAAAAACCGCACTCCATTTGGAGTCTCCTAGCTCCCTCTGCCTACAAATATGCATCCCCCCTCCAAATCTAGGCAAAACCCTAGAAATCCACCCCTCTCCGCAGCCGGACACGTCCGGATCGGGACGGACGCGTCTGCCGCCGCGCCCGCGCCAATCGGGGGCTGCCACGTGGCCTGCTCCGCCGCCCCGCGCCGCCGCCCCGC